>NW_020861488.1:23901-67432 GCF_003713205.1 Coffea eugenioides
TTTATTTATTTTTTTATTTAAAATATATTTTGGGTGATTTGGTATACCTAAACTCGATATCAAGTGACGACTCTACTTTTTTAAAAAAAATTCTTTTTAGACTAATATTTTAGGTTCAAACCGTCACATGTTTTATGTCCCATCTTCAACCCCTTTTCTTTGTTTTCTAAAATAAAATAAAAAACATATTTTTTAACACTTTCTTTTATTTTCAAAAAAATGGGGCGTGACACTAAAGACAATAAAAAGAAGAATAGAAATTGCTATAATTGTGGCAAGAAAAACAATTACAAATATGAATGCATGTACGATAAGAAACAAAAGGCTAGTGGTGTTTCAATTGCAAATCTTGATGACGAAATTTCAAAAATCATTGCTATGATGTCAATTGGTATAGTGATTGAATTGAACATGACCGCACCTAATTCTTCCAAGGACTAGTGATATGATTCTAGTGCAGCCATTCATGTGTGCAATAACAAGAGTCAATTCAACGATTATGAAATTCTTAAAGAACATGAAGTGATGATGGCAAATGGTGTAAGGGCTAAAATGCATGGCAAAAGTTGTGTGAATATCCAATTTACTTTTAGCAAGAAATTAGTCCTCACTAATGTATTTCATGTTTCGAATATTGTAAAAACTCTTGTCTCTGCTTATATTCTTAACAAGAAATGGTTGAAAGCTATATTAGAGGGCAACAAAGTGATATTGTCCAAGAATTGTGTATTTGTTGAAAAAGACTACTCTTGTAATGACATGTTTAAATTGAGTATCAATAAGATTGATGATATTTCTCTTTATTTTGTTGATTCTTCTTATTCTTTGCGGCATGACAGAATAGAACATGTTAATCACAAAATGCTACAACATATGTTTAAAAATGGTCTAATTTTATTTAATGACAATGTGAATAAGAAGTATGAAGTATGTATTCAAATCAAGATAACAAGACTGTCTTTTCCTAAAGTAGAAAGAAACTCACAATTGCTTAATCTAGTGTATTCGGATGTTTATGAATTGAATGAAATTTTAACAAGTGGAAATAGATATTTCATCACATTCATTGATGATTGCTCTAGATATGTGCATGTATATTTAATGAAAATAAAAGATGGAACCTTTTATATGTTTTAGACATATGTTTCTTGTTGAAAATCAATCAAGTAGAAAAATTAAAGTATTGAAAAGTGATAAAGATGGTAAATATTTTCTTACCAAATTCTCAATTTTTGTGAAAATAATGATATTGTTCACCAAACAAGTGCCCCTTATACTCCACAACAAAATAGTTTGACTGAAAGGAAAAATAAAATTTTGAAAGATATGGTAAATGTCATGATTTTAAGTTCTGATCTATCAAAAAATTTAAAGGATGAAGATTTATTAACTACATGTCATGTGCATAATTGCATTCCTTCTTGGAAAACTAAAGTATCTCCATAAGAGTTGTGGAAAGGAAGAAAATCAAATTTGAATTATCTAAAAATTTGGAAATTTATAGCTTATTATAGAGTTCTGAAAAATAAAAGAATAAAATTGAAACCTAAAACACTTAAAAGTATATTCGTTGGTTATGTTGAAAATTCTAAATCTTATAGGTTACTTAATCTTGATTCTAATGTGATTGTAGAATCAAAAGATGTTGACTTTTTTAAGAATAAGTTTATCAATAATTCAAGAGTTGTGAACCAAGTTCTTCCAAAAAATGCTGATATTTCTAATGATACAAAAAGGAAGAAAATTGACACTCCTTTTGAATTAAGGAGGAGTCAGAAACAAAGAAAAGAAAAGAATCTACCCTCTGATTTCATTTCTTCACAAGCTATTGTCTTTCTTGTTAAAAATAATAGAGATTCTCTACTAAATAAAACTCCAATTTTATTTAGTATAGAGAATGATCCTAAAACATTTAGTGAAATTATGAAATCTAGAGATTCACCATTTTAAAAAGAAGTGGTAAATGACGAAATGGATTCATTGTTATCTAACGGTACCTGGGTCCTAATTGACTTACCACATGGTTCTAAACCTATTGACTGTAAGTAGGTATTTCAAAAGGAATATATCACCGATGGATCCATACTAACCTATAAAATTAGGTTAGTGACCAAAGGTTTTAGACAGAAGAAAGGTGTTGATTATTTTGATATATATGCATCGATTGCTAGAATTGTATCCATTAGAGTACTTTTGATTCTAACTTCAATCTATAACTTTTGTGTATATCAAATGGATGTCAATATAGCCTTTCTAAATGGTGATTTAGATGAAGAGGCGTACATGGAATAAATGGAGAATTTCGAAAATGAGAATAAGGTATGTAAATTTGTAAAATCATTATATAGATTGAAACAAACACCTAAACAATGGCATGAAAAATTTAAATCTGTTTTACGTGCACATGAATCTAGGTCAAATAATGATGACAAGTGCATTTATTCTAAATTCAGAGGCAAGTATGAAGTGATCATTTATCTCTATATAGACAACATGCTAATTGTAGGTACTAACTACCAAGCGGTAGTAGATACTAAAAAGTATCTCTCTGCTAAGTTCAAAATAAAAGATTTTAGAGATGTGGATACTATCTTAAGAATTAAAGTTAAGAGGCATAGTGGGGGATTTGCACTTTCACAATCGTATTATATTGATAAAGTTTTTAATCAAGAATCAACATTTGAATGTGAAAGAGACTAGTACTTCCTTTGATTCTAGCTTTAAATTATATGAGAATACTGGTAAACCAATTGCTTAGTTAGAATATGTAAGTAGAATTGAAAGTTTAATATATGCAATGAGTTGCATAAGATAAGATATTTCCTATTCAGTGTGTAGACTAATTAGATATATTAAGAATCCTAGTAAAGATCATTGCAAAGTAGTGACGAGAATCCTTAATTATCTTAAAAGAACCAAAGATTTGGGTCTATTCTACAATAATTTTCTAAGTGTTCTTGAGGGGTATACAGATGCTAATTAGGTAACTAGTATTAGTGATCAAAATTCTACAAGTGGATGGATCTTTATGCTGAATAGTGGATTTGTTTCTTGGATTTCAAAGAAACAAACTATGATTACTCATTCCACCATAAAAACTGAATTCATAACTTTAGCTTTTGCATGCAGAGAAGCATAGTGGTTTAGAGATTTATTACTTGATATAAATTTGTGACCTCGTTCTATGCCTACAATTGCATTGTATTGTGATAGTGAGGCTACTATGTCTAAAACATTGAACAAAGTGTACCATAGTAAATCTAGTCATATAAGTTTGAGACACACCTATATTAGACAAATATTGAATGATGGCATTGTCACAATTATATTTGTAAGAACTTATAATAATTTAGCGGATCCGTTGACTAAATCTCTTGCAAGAGACTTGATGAATTCGACAACATCAAGAATGGGATTAAAACCTTTTGTCTAGAATCACTAGCAATGATAACCCAATTTTCTTCTAGTACTACCCCTAATTAGAAAGGTTTAAAGGGTAAAAGCAAGTTGTTAATAAGTGATTATGAATACTATAATTTTTGTATGTATGATTCCAAATGGTAGTACATCATGTTCTCTTAATTGAGCAGATTGAGAATTATTCTCTTAATAAATATATTTCTTAGTGCTTTATTTGTTAAAGTTAGAAATATAACTTACCTATATGATCATAGAAGTGGTGCCACTTCTAGTAAAAGTTTAGGGTAATTTTTTATACATGATCATGAACTCGAATGAGCACGTGAGCGGTAATAGTGCTAAAAATGATATGTGATTGTTGGATGCAATTGATTAGTTCATGTGTGTGATAATTTTATTCTAATCTTAAATCTTAGTTTAAGCAATCTAGTCACCCTGATTTAATTAGGACTTGTGAATTATTTGCACTAAGGAAAAGTTTAAAATGAAAGTTATTTTTCTTTATGCATGATATCATAAGTGTTGGTTTAGCATTTCATACTACAAACTAAGTAGGGGAATGTTGAAAATTAGTTTGTAATATGAAAATTGATCACGACTTGTGACATGATCTTTCTTTTTATTTCTAGAAGTTTGATTAATGAATTTCCTATAAAATTCATTAGTACATTGATTTTTTTCTCAAATTCATTAGTTCATTCACGGAACCACTTAATTCATGTATTTGGTGTACTAAATTCATGAATGGATATTAAGTGAAGATACATTGTTGTATTTTCTCAAGTTTATTAGTTTATGTATAGAACTACTCAGTTCATGAATTTAGCGCACTATATTCATAAATGGGCATTAAGTGAAATTCATGTACTTTTACTTTTGTATTGCCTATAAATAAGAGGTAGTCTAACTTCTCTTGTTACAAATTGTGTTTTAAGAAATTTTAGATTTGCAACACCTTAAGGAGAGTGATCACAAGCCTTGGAAACTCCCTTGAATTTCTTAAAATTAGTTTAGTCAAGTTCTTGAAATTATTTTTGTAATAACTCTGTAGTAGGTTCCATATACTTGTAATCCTCATTTTCCTCCAATATAGATGTTAACATGAAGCACCATCCAAGCGAAGAAAATTAAGCGGGCGTAGCTTTGTAGTTGCATACTGTTTGGTTATCAAATTTTTTCAAATAATATTTCGCTTGTATCATAAACACATTTTCCAACCCATTTTTTTATATTTCCAATCACATTTTTATTTCACATATATCACATCACAAAAAGTGCTACAGTAGTTATTCCAAATAATATTTCAAATAATACTCTATCCAAAGTAATTCTAATTCTCTTGATAAGGGAGAATATGGTAGATCAGATGGTGTCTTCGATAAAGGTCCTTTTTTTAATGTTGTCTCGGTTTTGAGTTCCTATGGTTGTGTTCTATTTCTAAATCAATTCCTTTTATTCTCGCAGGAAATGGTTCATCAACATCTGTTAAAGTTCATAAAAAAATGTAAGGATTCTAGTGGTATAGTCATTTTATAATGTAGTTGACATATGTTTTATTTCATTTTACAGTGAAATTTAGTGTAAAGTCATTGACGTGTGTTTTTTCCTTTTGACACAATCCGATAGCCATCAGTTTTTTTTTTTAAAATTCAACTGATTGTTGGGCAGCAATTAAAAAAAATTCGTAGCCTACCAAACTTATTATTTAATACATTCTCTCTGTCATATCAATACTTGCACGATTTTTTTGAGCAATAAATGAAGGAATTAGCCCAATTACGCTTTAAATTCTTAGCTTGGTACACCAGATATTGATCAACTTAGTCATCAGTTTAGCAATTCCTCTTTTTTTTTCATTCTAAACACATGTTATAGCCACTGTCAAAACTTTGCAATACTATTTTAAGCGCAAGAAGTCTTGCTAAGAATCCTAGAATCGTTTATGTTTGCTGGAACTATCATTACTAGTTGGTTCTGCATAAATTACAATCAATTCGAGAATGAAAGCTTTAAACGATAGTGACTTAAACTACTAAGTTAATCTTATAAGAGGCAAATGAAAACTTATCAACAATAAACCACGAACTCCTCTCTTTTTTTTGTAATAAATGTATAGGATGCCACTACCATTGCCAAGTCCAGGAGAAAAAACACTTCTATCAAAGCTCCGCAATCTTGAATTAAAGCTTTATTCTCGTAGTTACTAATTATATTTTTAACTGCCTAATCAATTGTAAGATACTGGAAATTTTGTTCTAAAACACGTCTCAACAAGCTACTTTTCTTCAATATTGTCCATTGTCCGTACTTACACAAGCTATTTATTTTTAACCAGCTTATACTCAAACTACATTCTCTAATACTATCCAGTACTTAAGTGAGCTATTTATTATCAACGAACTTAAATTAAAAATGCCTTCCCCGATATTGTTTAGTATAACTGCTTGAACAAGCGATTATTGTCAATCAACCAACTTGTCAAAGGCAAGTTGGCTATGTATTTAATGGAGATTCTACAGTCTCTTTTGGGTATTATACCTGCAAGTAAAATTCCCCATTTAGGCTCTGTTTGGTAGGATGTAAAGTATTTTCCTTAAGAAAATATTTTCCACGGAAGTTCTTTTCTGGGAAAATATTCACCTTTTTCAATATTTTTTGATGTTTGGTTGAAAATTTTAACTGCATTCTTATCATCAAAATTCTACTCCTTTCGCCACCCACTTTTCTCTTCCACCACTGAAAAACCGATCTTCCTATTTCCTACCACTAAACATAGCAGAACCACTCAAAATAGAAGAATCCAGGTCAAGTATAAAGGACAATTCGTTGACTCATAACTATTGGTGCCATAAAAGACATTATCAAGTTAGACATATTAAGACCACAAAATGGTTGGTGATTAAAGGACAATTCGTTGACTCATAACTATTGGTGCCATAAAAGACATTATCAAGTTAGACATATTAAGACCACGAAATGGTTGGTGATTAAGGTCAATCAATGAAAGTGCAAGACCAGGCATGAATATCTCCTCAAGTTGAAGAAATAGGCTCTGTTCTTTTTTATATGATTAGTGCTCTTATTGACTCGTATATGAAATCTGGTTTAAAGATCATATGCCGGCGATTAAACCACAATCTCAAAGGCACTAAAATCAAGGCAAATTTGAACTAAAGATACGTAATTTTGATTTAAGAAAACACTGCAAAGAAAAATAAAATGATTGAAAAAAGACAGTGAGAATTGACAATAATCCAAATTGTTAACAAATTCACAGTGTCGGCATCACCAACAAATTTGTCAGCGTCAAAGGCGAACTCATTGGTGTCAAAGATATCGAAGTGAGCACGATAAGACCTTTTTTTGATTTTGAACATACTATAAATTTTGAAAGTTTGATAGATATCTTTATTAGGCGGGACGCATGCGTTTAGGAAAACAGTTTCAGTAAGATTGGAAGGGAAGTTGTTTTTTGTAGGATGAGCGAAAATCTTTTACTCAGTAAAATATTTTCAGTAACTTTTTTGCAATCAAACATGGAAAATTAGGAAAATATTTTCCTAGAAAAGATTTTCACCCAAAACAAATAGACCCTAAATGGTGAAAGAAGTATTATTCATCCTTAGATTGAATTGTAAGCACAAATTTTGTTGCCTGAAATGAAAGACAAGAAAACTTGCACAAATATCAAATATATTGAATCAAATAATAAGCGGGTTACAATATCTGAAAATTCTTGAATCAAAGAAATTAATCCCCTGATTCTTCTCTTCGAATAGCTTCAATTGAAGAGCCGAAAGGCTTGTTCTCCAATCAGAAGGGTGTTTTCCACAATTTCGGCATAGAAAACGATTGACTGGATGATGACGTCGAACACTTGGAACTCTTAAGTGTTCAACACCAATGGCAAGAGGATTTGTTTGACTTGATTTGGACTTGGATAGAAGGAAAAGCTCTTGAGAGAATTTGACAGAGTTTCTCCGAATGTTAGGGATTTTTCTTTTTTCTTTACCTTGAGAGAAGACCTCTATTTATAGCCAAAATATGTAGGCTAAATCTTCAAAAAAAACCCTCCAGAAATCTTCCTGCATTTTGGGTAACTTGTAAGTTAAGAAACCCATTTCACTTGGACTTAAATAATGGGCCAATCCAAATGGCTCATGGTGAATTAATAAATCGATTAATTCACTCCAACTTAAATGGGCATATGAATTTAATTTGATTTAGTAGTCCATATAATATTGGCCTAATTTGCCAGTCCAAAACATGATGGACTTCTATAATTTAATTTAATTTAATCAAGATCGATTTAATTTAAATAAATCTTGACTAAAATAAATTAAATAAATTTTCTTTGTCTACAAATGCCCCCACTTCAAGACTCAATTGAGACTTGCTTGTCAAGGATTGAAATTGAGACTTGAAGTACTTGATTTTTTTATATATATATATATAAAAGAAAGGCCAATTCATTTGCCAATTTGAGCTTGGATTAATACATGCGATCCAAGATCATATTTATGATCACGAGTCCCCACGGTTCATGTATCACGTGAGGTCTATGGCAAGGTGCAACGCATAGGATCATTCCTCATGTCATCATAATGAATTTGATACTTCAATTGCAATTAGTCTCGAGCCTGCACTTTGGGAATCTCCTATGACCACTACACCGTTTGAATATCTTTAATAATCAAACCATGGCCACCAATTCGTTCCATGGAAACTTCCCATTCAATACTTCTCAGGAAACTTTCACTTTTGAGAACCGAAACGTGGTGCAAAGATTAGGAAATGTCTACGCGCTTCGGCACTCAAAATTATATGCGGCAGACTTGCTAAATCGAATTGACAATTTCCAATTTGCATCTCAAGTAATTGGAAGCTACTTGAATTTAGCAGCTTCCAAATTCATCGAACCTTTGAAATTTCCTCTTCTTTTTTTTTTTTTTTTTGTAAAGCAAGGTCCATCTTTTGGCATCCATTCCGACAGCCATGTTGCCAAATTAGAAGGTGAAGCTTTATTAAAGCATTGCTGAAGGCATGATGGCCCATTTTAACACCTTCACGTACTGGAACGGAATTCCAAACTCAAACAGCAAGTTAACCTCGGAACTTCACCTCACGAGAACCCAATAGAAAACAACTGTAATAGTTTCTATTCCGAATTCATTACTATCGAAATTGTCTCTTGCAAACTAAATTGGCAACTACCAAATTGCCATGCAAGTCAGAAGTCAATAGGTCTTTAAAACTTCCCAGATTGCATTCAAGTTACCAACTTCCGCAGCTTTAGCAATATAAAGCAACCTGAGCCTTCAACTATTATAGGAGCTGTTGACGCCCGAACATATGCATGTTTCAAGCTCCAAAGCTATCGATTAGTGAAGAGCCTAGCCTCCAGGTTTTGCATTCTTCGGGTAGATGTCGGCTCCGGCTCTTTTTACGCATATTGAGTGTTGAACTTTACTGGCTCAATTTGATATAGCAATTTGCTTGCCCTTTTTTTCTTCTCTTGTTGCACAGACTTTGTTTGGCGATTGTTGCTTTGAACTTGTCTCTCAACTTGAAGGTTGGTTACTAACAAGAAAGTGGGTTGACCCCAAATAGCTGCAGCAGTTGACGTGGCCTTTGTTTATGTAGGTGAATATTCATCCTTGACTCCTTTTTTTTTTTTTGACCTTGTGTGATGAGAAGGGAATATCGCTCGTCACAATGACTAAGTAATGCCGTATTTGATATTAAAAAGGGGCATGGCCTACCATAAGAGCTTGTCCTACCATAGCATGTCACTGCTGCAAATTTGACTCTTGTGCACTTTTTACTGTTGAACAATTGCGTGCGCTCTTCGATTAACTCCAACAAAACTTTGTAAGCACAGATTAATTATTGCACCTAGTGCTAAGACCACGTTAAACTTCAGTTGTTATTTTGCATGCAAAGTATGCCCGTTTTCTTCCCATTGTTGCACACCATAGCCCTCTCGGCTCACACAAAGTCCACAATATTTCTTCATTTAAATTGCAATTGAAGTTATTTACACGCAACTTCCTACTGACGCTAATTGGTTAGGGCAACACAAGCCATGTGCCATGTCTTTCTCTTGAATGTCCTTTTTTGTGAAGCAAGGCAAAATTTTGCTCTTGATGGACTTTCCTTTCTTTTTTTTTTTCTTTCAAGCTGCAGCTGACGTTGACACTTCTTGCTGGAGCAAATTGACGTTTCGATTGTGTCCGTAATTTTAGGACCCTAGCTCTTGGAATTCAAAACACTAAGGTAATTTACATACTCCATGGCTTGTCAACGTCAATTTTTCTTTTTTTTTTTTCTCGAAGGGAGGATTTCTCGTTATAACATGCACGATGGACACTCAATTTGAAGAAGGTGCAACCACAAACTCCCACGAGAGCCATGTTATGGCTTGAGGAGTACATGAAGGAGGCGCGACCAAAATTTAAAGAAGGCGTAACCGCAAACTCCCACAAGAGCCATGTTATGGCTTGAGGAGTACATGAAGGAGGCGCGACCAAAATTTGAAGAAGGTGCAACCGCAAACTCCCACGATAGCCTATTATAGCTTGAGGAGTACATGAAGAAGGTGCAACCAAGATTTGAAAAAGGCGCAACCGCAAACTCCCATGAGAGCCTATCATGGCTTGAGGAGTACAAAGGAAATGGCGTAGCCAAAATTTGAAGAATGTGCGACCGCAAACTCCCACGAGAGCCTATTATGGCTTGAGGAGTACAAAGGAGGAAACGCGATTACCCACTTTAATGAGAACTCACCCAAAACTCAAAAAGCCCTTTTACTACTTTCACTCCTGCTATATTAACCAAATTTTCCTTTTCTTGCTTTCGTTGCAGGTGGATCTTGATACGACGGTGATCTTCAAGGAAGTCATATCTTCAGACTAAAAAATATCTCCTTATCGGTGACAGCGATGGTGACTCTGGTGACAAAGTGACCAAATTATTGGTGCATCCCCCTATACAAGGAAGTTACTCGGGTAAGTGACCTCTCACCAGTACCCAGAGTTGAGGGATTGGTCACTCGAACTTCTTCCAAATGATGGCGCGAAGGTTTACTCCTTAAAATCCCTTATTCATGATAAAGAATCAAGGACAACTCTTTTTCAAACCCTTGGCAGGCGGATCATAGACGGAGATGCACACTGGGGTCCCTCCTTGAGACTCAATGGTGCATTTAGTTACATGGAGAATTACTGGGAGTGGTTGGAGGATATCCTCAGCAGGAGTAAACAAGTGCTCCTTGAAAATTGCTTGTTTGATGCCTTATATGATTCGCTTTTCACATATGATAGGAACCCCCATGTACTTACAGCATTCTGCGATGCGTGGTGTCCAAACACTAATACCTTGCATACATCTGTTGGAGAATTGTCTCTCTCACTTTGGGACTTGCACAAGTTAGGGGGACTTCCAATCATTGGGAGTATCTATGAAGAGGTAATCTCATGCGCGGAAGAGCTAACTGGGGTTAATGAAAAGAAATTAACGCATATTCCACAAATTTGTGAGTATCTGTTCGCAGCCTTACATCATCTTCAACATAGGAAATCCAACAAAACTGGAGTTTCTGCTGACCAATGAATTAACTTTTGGTTTAAAGGCAAAATCAGGTATTCAACGCCAAAGCAGATAAAGATAAAGAGGGCATCTCGTGCTCAAATAACCCAAAATCCGGATGGCGAAATTGGACAACAGCGCAAATTTTCAAGTCAAGACAATGGCGTATTTAATATCATCGGAGTTAAACTTCACTTGCGGGAAGAGACCTATCTTGCAGCATTTATATCTTGCTGGCTCTGTGTCTTTGTTTTACCAGATGAGAACCTCCGTTATATAAGACCATCTACTTTCAAAATGGCTAGTATGATGACTGCAGGTCGTAAGACTTGTCTTGCTGTTCCTGTCCTGCTAAACATATACCGAGAGCTCAATAAAATTTCAAACTCAACTACCCCGGGGTGTGCGCGTGCAGCTTTTCCGGTGCACTATGTATATGCTTGGTTAGCGAGTTATTTCTCTACCCATTATTTGACTCCAAATACCATGTTTGGGCCTACGATGACCAACTATTTTAGAGAGGGTGGCGCACGATACTTTGATGAAAACAGTGCTCGCGACCTCATTCATCAGGGAGACAAAGCAACTTGAAAAATAACTTCTCTTGTGAAGAATCGCAATGAACTTTTTATTGACGTTGACAAACTAGCAAATCTCGAACTAAGTTATTTTGTAAGCGCCTGCTCAAATTATTTAGTTTTGCATGCTGAAGGGGATTTCCTTGTTGAGCCATATAGTCCATATAGATTCGCGCAACAATTCGGGTTTTATCAAGTTCCTCCACAGGAACTCGGAGCAGATGTGCGTTCCACAAATTATGACTTGAGTCGAATACTCTGGCGCACTGCCATTCACAGTAAAACAGAATCAAAGATACTTTTTCCTAGCTATCCCTTGAATGCTAGCAAGCACACATCTTCAGGCTTTCAAACATGGTGGTCCACGGTGCATGATGATTACCTCCTCAAAGGGCGTGATACTTTGATTAAGAGTGTCCAATCAAATGGGGAACAGAAGAAGTCAAAAGGAAGGAACTTGCAAACCTGAACAATCCTTCCAAGGTTGGCAACAGTCTTGAGATGAAGCAAAAGACTGTGAGAAACGAGAAGGAAAACTTGAAGAGTTCAAACAACAAGGTTGCTCCCTTGAGGACCTTACCCCTAATGAACAATTTTCGAAGGGTATTTCATTTCGTCTTCCTTCAAAAATTGTGAAAGCTATTGATCATGATTCTTGCAATTCACATGAGAAGAAGAGGAGCGAGCCTTTTGATGAGGAGGATGAGCAATCCACTAGCACGGACCAGCATTGGAAGCGCAAGAAATCCAAGGTAATGATTTTTCCTTTGGATGATATTGGTTTAGATCTTAAAGAACTCTTTAAAGAAATTCCGGATATATCTGTGCCTGGTATAAGCCGTGCCAATATTGTAAGGACCCCCCTTGCCTTCTTTAATTTAGCATTTGAAATCTACTTGTCAATTTCATATTCATGATTTGTCTCATAACGTTTTCCCTACAGTTGGATGATCAAGACTTGATCTTCATTGATGATGGAGAACCAAGTCAAGTATCAGTTGAAGGACCTACTGCATTTGAACTTTTGGCCAAACAAACGGTCAGTTCTACCCAACAAATGGGTGCTAGTGAGAATTCCAAAAAGGCAGTAGAGGATGGAAATGTGATTCAGCAAATCACGCCACAGAAGGCGGAACATATGACTCCATTGGCCAAAAAGAAAATCAAAATTTTCAATCCACCATCGTGGCCGAGGACACCTCAAGTGTCTGAATTTTGCCCCTAAAATGTGATCTCAACATGCCATAGAGACTATATCCAGATGTTGTGGAATAACTTGAGGGTGATGATATCTCAAACAGCCTTGGAGCGCATGCCTGCTCTTGAAATGAAAGCAAGCGAAATCATGGAGGAAATGCAAAGCTTCAATGCCACGGATATCTCAAATTTGCAAGGCCTTTTAAAGGCTTTCTTTGCAAATGCAACTCGTTACGTCGCAGCAAAATCTTCTCTTGCAAATAAAATTTCAGTTGAATCATATAATGAGTTGCTTTCTACAGTCACCCAACATCTTAGAGATGCTCAGAGTAAGGAGAAACAACAAGCAGAAAAAATCTCAACGCACATGTTGAAATTTAAGGAGATTGATCGTGAGGAAGTAGAGCTGAAGAAGCGACTTGAGTTCTTGGATACTCACAGGAAGAAAACGCTTTCACTGCTACGAGAAGGGCATGATGAGCTTACCCGAGTGCAAGGCGTGATGGTCGACTTACAAAATGAAATTCAAAAGATTGAAAATTCCCCGCCCCTACTTGCTGCGGAGAGTCAAACTTTGGACAAGATGCAAGCATTACTTGAAAGCAACCGAAAGGAGCTGTCGTCATTTGAATTTTAGGAATAGTTGCAATATTTTACTTTGTTTCAAATTTCATTCTTTTGTTAACTGCTCAAAGCGTGTAGCTATAAGCACAAACATTTCATAATGAAACTTGATCTCTTTTTTTTTTCACATTCTTGCAGACGTCCTCGTTTTTCCTTATTCTTTCAATAGCCACCATTTTAGGATATTAACTGCAATACAAACAATTCCATCTTTGCATAATTTTGATCACACTTGAAAAGGTAATTATCCAAATTATTTGGTAATCTGAATAATACACTTTCAAGTATATGTCATAAAATAATTTGAACTATTTTAAAGAGAACCGCACTTTTTTTTTTTTTGCAACAAAAGAATCACCTGGACAAAGGATTTAGTTTTATAGGATTGTAACTGAACTTAGAAGTTGCCCTCTAAGCTGCCTACGTATCTCAAAAAGGGAATCAAGTAACACGTAGTTCCTACCGTTCACAGTTTAAACTCTTGCGGGTCAGGAGTATCCATTTGTTTACCACCTTAGATTTGGTGGAGTGTTTAACCACGTGCTACACTATTGGTGGTTGTTATCCACAATTTTAGCTCATGCAGGTCTAGAGCATCCATTTGTTTACCACCTTAGATTTGGTGAAGTGTTTCAGCAGTTTAACCACGTGCTACACTATTAGTGGTTATCCATAATTTTAGCTCATACGGGGCTGGAGCAACATTCAGTTTAAATTCATGCGTCATGGAGTGCTTCATTTTTTTATGGCATTTATAATTTCATGAATTTTTCATTTATAGGACCAACTTTTACGCCATCTTTGTCCACCAGTTTGTACACGCCATTCGTGTAGATTTCTCGAACAATATATGGCTCATCCCATTTAGAGACGAATTTGTCTTTAATGCGATGAGTTATAACTATTGACTTTCGAACGGCAAGTACCATGCCCCGACTTGAAAGGAGCGACGCCGAACTTTCTTATTAAAAGCTCTAGAGAGACGGGTTTGATAGCATTCGAGATTTTGTTGGGCTTCCAATCTCTTTTCATCTAAAGCTTCCAATTCTTCAAGGAGCAGGCGAACATTTTTTTCTTCCGTGAGCCCTTCTTGGATAGCAATTCTCAAAGAAGGAATTTGTTGCTCAAGAGGCAGGACAACTTCTACACCATAGACTAAGACATATGGTGTGGCTTGCGTTGGAGTTCGATATGTGGTGCGATAAGTCCAAAGAGTTTCGCCTATTCTTTCGTGCCAATCTTTCTTTGATTTAGCCATCACTTTTTTCAACAAGTTACATAAAGTTTTGTTAAATGCCTCTGCAATACCATTGACGGGGGCATTATACATGGAAGACTTGCGTTGCCTGAGATGAAATTTTTCACACAACTTATCCATCAAGCTATTTGAGAAGGATTCTTCATTATCAGTGATAATGTACCGGGGAACTCCATAACGGTAAATAATACTCACCCGAATAAAATTCACCACATCTTCCTTTCTAACTTGCTTGAGTGGTATGGCTTCAGTCCATTTAGCAAAGTAGTCGGTCGCAGCTAATATATATAAATGTTGACCGGACGACTTTGGTAATGGCCCCACAACATCAAGACCCCAAGCATCAAAAGGCCAAGAAACAACGGTCGGGTGTAACGGCTCAGGTGGTTGATGAATGTAATTTGCATGAAACTGGCAAACTTGACATTTTTGAGCATATTCTATGCAATTTTTTACCATAGTAGGCCAATAGTACCCCATCCTTTTAATCCGAAAATGTAATTTGGGACCGGATTGATGAGCTCCACATATTCCAGAATGTGCCTCGTGCATCGCTCGATATGCCTCGTCTTCGCTCAGACAGCGCAACAGTACACCTTCAAATGATTTTCGGTACAACATATCTTTATACAAGATAAAACGAGGGGCACGGCGACAGATGTCAGTTCTCCTACGTTGCTCCTCAGGTAGTTTTTGATACTTGAGATAATCAACGAGGGGTTGTCTCCAATCTTCTTTGTCAATTTCATAGGTTGAGACCACATGAGCGTCGCCTCCTTCAATATCTTTATCATCAATTAGTGATGAAACTACCCACTTTTGGCATACACGAACTTGTATCTCATGATTCAGCATGGTAAGTGAAGAGACTAGCGCAGCTAATGCATCAACTTGCTTATTTTCCCTTCTAGGAACTTGCTTAATACTTACACCTCCAAGCCGCCTCATTAGTCGCGTTGCATATTTGTGATACGGAATTAACTCGGACTTTTTGACTTCATAACTTCCCAAGAGTTGGTTAACCACTAATTGAGAGTCACCATAGATTTGAATGTTCAACTGTTCCATGTCAACAGCTATTTCAAATCCGAGTATGAGAGCTTGATACTCAGCGACATTGTTTGAACAATGTTGACTTAAAGTAAAAGAGTATAGCAATATCCCTCTATCAGGAGTCACGAATACATTCCTCGCTCCAGTCCCATGACTATGAGCAGCACCATCAAAATACATTTTCCATGGTGGACGAATCTCGATAAGGAGTACACTCTCATCTGGTAGGTCATCACTTAGTTCCCATTCAGCAGGTATCGGGTGATCAGAAAGAAAATCTGCCAGAACTTGTCCTTTCACAGCTTTTTGAGGCACATAAATAATTTCAAATGGTTGTAATTGAAGATACCATCTAGCTAGACGGTCGGACAGCATTGGTCTGCTCATCACATATTTTATGGGATTCGCCCAGAAAATGAGCCTCACACTATGCGCTTGAAAGTAGTGCTTTAACTTCTTTATTGTAAAAATAAGGGCTAAACACAACTTTTCAATTGACGAGTAGTTTAGTTCGTTGGGGGTCATCATTCTATTTAAATAATAAAGGGCAACCTTTTTTCCTTCATTATTTTCTTGAGCGAGCAATGCCCTCACCGACCGTTCTTGGGCAGCAATATAAAGGAGTAATGGCTTTTCATGAATAGGTGGAGCCAACACAGGTGTTTTCATAAGATAAGACTTAATGTTATTGAATGCATTACTACATGTCTCAACCCATTTAAATGGCACATCTTTCTTCATCAAGCGACTAAATGGTTGACACCTTCCTGCTAAATTTGAGATAAATCTCCGCAGATAAGCTAATCGTCCTTGAAGACTTTTCAATTCATGAATGTCACAAGATTCAGGCATCCTCAATATAGCATCAATTTTGGCCTGATCAATTTCAATACCTCGATGGCGAACCACAAAATCAAGAAATTTCTTCGACGGGACTCCAAATGCACACTTGAGAGGGTTCATTTTGAGTTGATACCTTCTCAGCCGATCAAATACTAGTCTCAAGTCCTCCAAGTGATTACTTCTTTTCTGTGATTTAACAACTAAATCATCCACATAACACTCGATATTTTTATGAAGCATGTCATCAAAGATACTTTGCATTGCTTTTTGATATGTGGCTCCAGCATTTTTGAGACCAAAGGGCATTACTTTATAACAATAAATACCCTTAGGAGTACGAAATGGAGTGAGCTCCTCATTCTCACCTGCCAATCGAATTTGATTATATCCAAGAAGAGCCATCCATAAACGACAGAGCTTCATGCCATGTAGTTGCATCAATCATGAGTTCAGTGATCGGTAAAGGAAAGTCATCTTTAGGACAAACATTGTTAAGATCCCTGAAATCGACACAGATGCAGATTTGCCCATTCTTTTTTCGCACGGGCACGATACTCGAAATTTATGTGGGATATTTAACTTCACGAATAAACTCGGATTCAATAAGTTTGTTGACTTCAATTTCGATCAATGGAATCAAATCGGGTCTAAATCGCTGTTGTGCTTGCTTCACTGGTCGAACTCCCTTTTTAACAGTCAAATGGTGGACAGCCACTTTTGGGTCTAAACCCGGCATTTCTTTATAAATTCAGGCAAAAATATCTCGATACTCTTGCAAGAGGTCAACATATGTCTTCTCTTCGTCAGGACTCAGTGAAGCACATACATATATTGGACGCGGGTCCTCTGAAGTACCAAGATTGATCTCCTTTAGATCATCCACAGTAGCCTTAACACCTTCCTCCAATTCAGATGGAGCGTTTTCAGCATCTTCTTCTTCTTCAGGAGAGTCACCGTCAATTATGGTTATATGATTGTATGAAGCAACACTCTCTTCATCATCCTCTTTTGGTCTTGTGTACACCACGGTATGCTCCCTGACTCTCAATTCAGTCCCACACTTTATTACAAGGTCTGTGCATCTTCTCATTCTCGAAAGAATGATGCTACCAAATTTATGAGGACAATTAGAAGGTTCTTCAAGATTTTGCAATGATTTTGTCATTTTTCCTTTACTCTTATGAGAGTTTTGAGGCTTTTGTCTTCTTTGTGGTCCTAATCTTTTAAAAATAGATATCCGTGGAGTTTTATTCTCCTTTTCGTGAAAAACTTGAAATTTACCAACTATTTGAGAAGATTCATCCTCCACAGCAATATATTGGCTACTAACTCTATTGATCTTGATGCGGATTGGTGTAGGAGAGGAGTAGCCAAGGCCAAATTTAGAATTTTCAACGGCCTATCCCTTTTCCTTCAACATCTTTTGGGTAGAATTCAACCCATGAATCATGTCACTAGTAGATTGACGAGATGAAACTTTAAACACCGCAGATTCTTTGAAATCATATCCAGCCTTAGCGAGAAGCTTATAAGCGATAGGATCAAAACTTTCTTTGGTTCTTGACTTTGGTATGGTATTTTGTTCAATTTCAGATTCTTTGCTTAAAAAGTTAGACCTTTTAAGTTGAGAAGATGACGCCTTTTTTATATCAAGATGAGCTACCGAAAGAGTCAAATCTTTTAGAGTTTCATGCTGAATTGCAGGTGACTGTCCCTATTCCATTCTTGATTTGGGAGGGCAGCGAAAGACAACTGATTCATTGCTTGGCAATGAAACATCAGTTTCTTTATGAACTTCCTCTTTTGATTTCGAAATCATCACTTTCTCCCCTTTTGCATTTAGAGATTTGGGGTTCTGGATTTTATCCCCAAATAGAGGTTGCTCAGATTTATCCTTTGCAATGTGCCTTTTAACGTAAAATTTGGCATCAGCGATATACGCTTCCGTCTCAGTGAAAGGATTGTCATCGGCTTTCACACTTCTTGTCACTCCATTTCGGGAGTATTTAAAACATGGGTTAATATCACTTTGTCCCCTCAAATTTTGGACGATTACCCACTTCAGTCCCTAAACTTCAAAATGGGACACTTAAGTCCCTAAACTTATAAATACCTCTCACTTAAGAAAAATTATTAACAAATTCTGAATGCCGTTGGTGGTCAAAGTGTCCCATTTTATAAGGATTTAGGGATTTAAGTGTCCCATTTTATCAGTTTAGGGATTTAAGTGAGGGGTATTTATAAGTTTAGGGACTTAAGTGTCATATTTTGAAGTTTAGGGATTGAAATGGGTAATCGTCCAAAGTTTGGGGGGTCAAAGTGGAATTAACCCTTAAAACATTGATGAAGGGTTGAAGGTACAACTCCATTTTCATGAATCCAGGGCCTTCCTAACAGTACATTGTATGTTGTTTTAGCATCCATCACATACAACAGTTCTCTGGACGTCATGTCATCAATGACTATCTCTAAATTTAGTGATCCAAGAGCTCTTTGCCCTCCTTGATTGAAGCCTTGAATCATCAGTCGGCTATTGGAGAGTTCATCAACTAGGATACCAAGCTCCTTCAGAGTTTTTAAAGGGAGAATATTGACTGCGGAACTTCCATCTATCAACATTCTATTCACTTTTTGCTCATTTGCATAACCAGCCACAAACAAAGGACGGTTATGCGGTGTTGACTCAAGCAACAAGTCTTCACTAGTAAAAGTGATACTTGTGACGTTCACCTCTTCATTGCTGGTAGGCACACGACCTTCTTCATTGTCGGTGGATGCACGGGCTATCTCACAGAGAGATTCGCGAGTATTATCTTTTTGTTCCTCGATATGATCTACTCGCGTTGTGTGACTTGCGACCACATCAACATCAAAGAATTCTTTTGAAAAAAATTCTTTTAAAGTGATAGGAGTTCGTGACTTTTGCTTGAAGATTCGACCTCCTTGAAGATTGCGACAGTCATTAGTTTTCTTTATATCCTTCTCTTTTTCCTTCCAAATCACCTTACTTTTTATTAAGACCTTGCTCGCCTTACTAGATGGACAAAACTTTCGCCTCCTTCTTCGCGTGACTAGAGTCCATCTTTCATCATCCACATCAGGCTGTAGCCCCTTTTCATTTTCATATGCATGTTCCTGAAGAGTTAAAGGAGCACTTTCTTGTTTGATTTCTATAGGGTCAAGTGATCCAAATTGAATTATCGACAATATAGGTACCATGACCATTTTATCCTCCATGGACTGCAGGGAACCAATGGACGTTTGATTCACACTCGCCTTGTCTTCTTCAAGGAGAATTTTTCCTTGTCTCGCCAACTCCATTACTTTGTCTTTGAAAATAAAGCATTTTTGAATGGGATGCCCAACCAATCGGTGATACTTACAGTAGTTTGGATCGTCAGTGTTCCTGGCCTCATCAGGTCGCTTCATCTCAGAAAGCGTGATCAAGTTTATATTTAACAGATCGTCAAACATACCAGGGACATCAGAATCAAGGAAAGGGTACTCTTTGTCTTGCATCTCCTTGAGAGTCGGCTTCCTCTTTTCTTGCTCTT
Organism: Coffea eugenioides; assembly: GCF_003713205.1. NCBI lineage: Eukaryota > Viridiplantae > Streptophyta > Magnoliopsida > Gentianales > Rubiaceae > Coffea > Coffea eugenioides. The sequence continues at coordinate 44,016 of NW_020861488.1, forward strand.
GATGCGCATTGATCTTCCTGTCTTCTCTCCTAGTAGTTTTGGAAACGACCTTAAAAGGTGTTATACTTGTAGCCATAGCCTCCTTCTTTTCACTTTTGATCGGTGGCTTGCCCCCTTTCCTCATGTCTTGTCTCTCTTTGGCCTTGTGAGGGTCAGGAACTGGCGGTTCTTGTCCATCAAGATTAATTTTCAACTTATGGGCTTTTGTGGATAATTCATCAAATATTTCTGGTTGCACACCTTGCAAGATGTATCTGAGCCCCCAGTGCATGCCTTGAATGCACATCTCGATCGTGGAAGATTCAGAAATTCGATCTTTGCAATTTAAATTTAGATTCCTCCAGCGGTCGATGAAATCAATGACAGGTTCATTCTTCCATTGACGTGTATTAGAGAGTTCAGTCATGCTGACAGTTCTCTTTGTGCTATAGAAGCGACTGAGAAATTCATGCTCTAACTGCTCCCAACTGTCAATAGTTCCAGACTCCAGATCTGTATACCAATCAAAGACATTTCCCTTCAACGAGCGAACAAACTGCTTAACGAGCAAGTCACCATCAGTGCCCGCATTGTTACAAGTTTCCACAAAGTGTGCAATATGTTGCTTAAGGTTGCCCTTACCATCAAATTGTTGAAATTTTGGAGGTTGATATCCCACAGGCATTTTCAAACTTTCCACTCTAGCGGTGTAAGGTTTGGTGTAACCAATATATGACTTGGCACTTCCACAAATCTTGTCCTTGATTGTGTTTTCGATAAATTCTTTCAGATTATCAACATGAATGGTGCCATTAGGGGAGATTGAAAATTCTTTCGCAGCTTGTGACTTCGCATCCTCTTTCTCCTTCTCCCTTGATGACGAGTCCCCTTCATCTTGCACTTTGAATTTCTGTTTGGACATACTAAGGCTATTTTCGCCTATATTTTTCACCATATCCATTAATTTGACTATCTTGGCATCTTGACTTTGGGCATGCACTATTAGCCCTTCGACAATTTTGGCTAGATTCGAAATCTGGTCTTCCATAGTTGTGGTATTGGTCATCATGACGGGCATCACCACAGAGGCAGCCGAATCACTTGGGCTATCAATGGATTCATCATGGGCACATTTCTTGTTGGGAAGCATCTTGAGGTTTGTTTCTTCAGTCAAAACGTTCGCCTTAGCCCTTTCTGCTAACTTCTTGGCCTTACTTCTTATCAGAGGTGCAGTATACTGCGTCTCTTGAATTGTTGAGACATCGGCCACTAAGCCTTCATGAGAAAAGTTCACCTTCTTGAACTCCATTGAATTTTGAAACTGATAAGTTGTTGGAAGAAAAGAGATGAGAGGCAGAGATGGTTCCACTGGGCGTGCCAGAAATTTGTAAGCACAAATTTTGTTGCCTGAAATGAAAGACAAGAAAACTTGCACAAATATCACATATATTGAATCAAATAATAAGCTGGTTACAATCTTTGAAAATTCTTGAATCAAAGAAATTAATCCCCTGATTCTTCTCTTCGAATAGCTTCAATTGAAGAGCCGAAAGACTTGTTCTCCAATCAGAAGGGTGTTTCCTACAATTTCAGCGTAGAAAACGATTGACTGGATGATGACGTCGAACACTTGAACTCTTAAGTGTTCAACACCAATGGCAAGAGGATTTGTTTGACTTGATTTGGACTTGGATAGAAGGAAAAACTCTTGAGATAATTTGACAGAGTTTCTCCGAATGTTAGGGATTTTTCTTTTTTCTTTGCCTTGAGAGAAGACCTCTATTTATAGCCAAAATATGTAGACAAGTCTTCAAGAAGCTCTCCAGAAATCTTCCTGCATTTTGGGTAACTTGTAAGTTAAGAAACCCATTTCACTTGGGCTTAAATAATGGGTCAATCCAAATGGCTCATGGTGAATTAATAAATCGATTAATTCACTCCAACTTAAATGGACATATGAATTTAATTTGATTTAGTAGTCCATATAATATTGACCCAATTTGCCAGTCCAAAACATGATGGACTTCTATAATTTAATTTAATTTAATCAAGATCGATTTAATTTAAATAAATCTTGACTAAAATAAATTAAATAAATTTTCTTTGTCTACATGAATATTGTTAAATACTTAGATATACATGTTAAGAGAATAGCACCCAAAAGGGATTATAGAATTTTTTTGTATTTAAAATCTCCTTTTCCTTTTTGTCTTTTTTTTTTTGGAAACAAAGGAGTTATTTGTTATCAAATGATGATATTTATGAAACTCAATTAACAATAACAAAGAAAAATCCAAATACTAGGACGATATTATGTTCAATTATTTTAAGTGAATAATTATAAAATATATACATATAATTTTTTTTGTGAATGAGAGGTTTGAAAACAAAATCTTCTATTTTTTGTAATGACATAAGTAGGAGGATCCCCTACTTAGCATTTCATTTACCTTAAAAAATAAAATGGATAATTTCAGAAACCTCCTCTAAGGTTTCTGACGATTTCATTGAGCTCTCTTGAGATTTTCAATATTACACTTACCTCTCTTGATGATAGATAATGACTATAATAACCTTCATAATTTTTCAAAAGACAAGCCATTGATAAAAAAGGGAAAAGATAATAGAAAAAAAGAAAATGAAAAAAGAAAAACAATTCTTCTTGACCAAGCTATATATTGTAGCCAAACTATTTCAATCATGACCATTAAATTGTAACACCTTCTATCATTCAAATATTCTAATCAAGGTAGCATGACAATAAGATTAGTGAGGCAAAGGCTTTTAATGAGTTTTTTATGTGAAAATTTTAGATTTTCACTTTTAATGGATTTGGTTTGTGAAAATTTTAGATTTCCATTCTATTTCAATTTATGGATAGAATTACCAACGTTGTAACGAGTAAGGTGGCAAAATAAAAAAAGTTACAAGTTTCAGATTAACATTTAGGAGATCAGGAATTCAAGAGATACTTTGAGAAAGGTGGTAGGGATGATGATGGTAGACTTACGATAACAGCTTTCTAACTCCCAAAATCACCACATGCTGGTAATATATAGCTGTTTAATAAAGCTTGACTCGAGTTGATAGTAGCATCAATGCCATGGCTTTGAAGTCCCTTTTGCTGTTTTATCTTTTTGTATTGAATCTCCGTGCCACTCATTTCGCTATAACAAGCAATCACATGTTAAAGACTCCCAAAAACTCTGTATAACAAAAACATGTAAGTCTCCATCTAAACTAGATAGTCACATAAGTGATTCTTTTTTTTTTCTAAGGCGCGCAATTATATTAATGTAGTTCTTCCAAAAGTTAGGTTGGATATAAACAAGCCTGCACAGATCTAATGAAAAATTATGATGGAAAATACCAAAGTGCAGTCACGAGATGATAGGAAAACATAAAATGCATATTATTGTGATTGATAAGCTCTACACAATATACATATACATATACATATATATAATGCAGCCATTGAGGAGAAGTTTCTAGCCATTATCTCCGCTTTCTTCATGAAAAAGAAAAAAGAAAAGAGAAAAAGCCCAGAGCCATATCATAGAAAAGGAAAAAAAAATAAGGAAGAGAAAAAAAAGAAAGAGAAAAGGCATGACATGGCATGGCTTGGAGATCTTGCACTCCAGTCACAGGATGAACATGACTTTGCAGTTCCTGGATGCTTGGCTCAGCCCGATTATTGGGGTTAATTACCTGATCATTGCAAGTTTTGTTAAATTCTACTGATCAGTTTTTAAGCCGTCCAAAAGTGCTGTTACCCTAGCAACTTTGGCAAATTTCTACGAATATTGTTAAAATCAAAAAAGTTCACGAAAGTGGTGTAAGTTAGAAGCTCGTTCTATATTAAGAATCGCCACAAACAGTAATGGAGGCTTCTTTAAAAAAATTTTTATTTTTTATTTTTTTTCCTCTACAAAGCTAAGGAGCAAATTTTTTTTTGAAAAGCCTTCGCCGCGTGTGAAATGAGCGGCAAAGGCCAAATTATTATTTAATCAAACTACTTCATGAAATTGCTCATTTGAATTATTATTTAAGGAGCTTTTTTTTTTTTGAAAAGCCTTCATGAGCGGCGAAGCGAAGCATTATAATGCAATTAAGAATTGCCGCATTCAGCATTATGATGCAATTAAGTCAATGCGGCAATTCGTTTAATTTTTTTTTGCTAAAACCTAACCTTAATCCTAATCATAAACTCAACCCTAAACTCGAAATCACTACACCCTAACACGTAATATTAATCCTAACCACGAAATCTAAAATTTAATTTACCTATAAGAATTGTGCTAATCATGCATGTTGTTAAATGAAAATAAAATATGCCCAAGTCATCAAGTTTTTAATATTTTAGTTTTAATGTTAATTTAAATAATGATAAATAATGTAGCATTCAACCATTTAAACGATAAATGAGTGCAATAATTAGCACATGAACTTGAATGATAATAACGAGAGATTTGACAAGAAAAATTCTTAAAATATGAATATCACCCACTAACACGCCTCTTGCCCTTATCGCGTGAAGTGGTAGAGTAGCCATATTTCCAATGTATCCTTCCATGTGGTGGATTTTGTGTCAATTGTAGTCGTTCGGATCTCCGAGGTGGTGCCTGCACTTGTTCAGACGTTTGGTCCTCGTCATCAACGGAGAGGTCCAATACGGGAGTCTGACAGCATCTAAGACAAGAACCATGTATAGACACCTGGAAAGGAGCATTAACGAAAACGCTATCGTCGTCCATATGAAAAATATGTGAAAAACCCATCGAGATCCCTAGGAAGTGGTACATATAGTCAAGATCATCCTAGAACCTATTTTGTGGACGAAATGATGTATCATCCTGGAACTTATTTTGGTCTTCCTACGGAACAATAGCCACTTTGAGCAGATGAAGAAGATGAAGGGGATTTGGATGGGGTTGTGCGAGAGAGAAATAGAATTGTTAGAAGTTAGGGTTCTTAGTCGAGTGAACAATGACTAGTTTTATAGAAAACTGTTGGCAGAAATTGTTGTTTTGATACAACAATAATTGTAGCAATGCTACTTTGACTCAAAATTTCTTTGATTGAAGCTGTCACCATTGATCTCGTTGTGTCTTGTGTGAACGGATGGTCCAGAGGTGATGCATTTAAAAAAAAAATTTAATCGGCGCAAATCCAATTTGCGACAAATGAAAAAAGTACGGAACAAATGTATGACCGTTGATCAAGCGATGATCAACGGTCCCAACTTATTCACCACTGCAAATGACCTTTGCAGTTTAAAAAAAAAAAAAAAATGACCTTCGCCGCAAATCCAATTTGCAACAAATGATTTGTGGCTTATTATTCATCTTTGCCGCAAAGGTCATTTGTGGTTTCAAGAATTTTGCAAATGGCAATTGTCTACTGAGTAGATCAATGGTCCACAAATTTAGTCCTATGCGACATTAAAAAATAAAAATTCCTTCTCCGCAAATTTTGTTTGCGGCAATAGGATTGAGAAATTTTTTCCTCCAAATCACGACCGTTGAAATATTTTAATCTACAGTGATATTTGATTGAAATATAAAATTGTACCGATTCTTAAGAACATGAAAAAAAGGAAAAATGGGTTGAATTTTTTGTTGCGCCAATATTTCCACCTGCGCGCGACCCTTATATTATCCACCTTCCCATCACAACACCACTTTTGTGATAATTTTTTATATCAACAATATTTCGAGAAATTCACCTAGCAACTTTACGTATACTCAAAGGTTTAGCTATTACTCTACGTACATCCAAGTTCAGAAAACCAAAACCAAAAAAAAAAGAAAAAAAAGATTCTTAAACAATTCAATGATTCTTTTTGACCAAGTCTCTTAAATGGAGCCCCTCATAAAGCCTACTTTTGATCTAACCTCACTTTCCTCCTCAAAATCCCATGCAAATTGATTCTTCTATCTTTTTCATCCTACAAGAAAACACTTTCATCCTCCAAATTTGTCTATTCATCAGAGGCTCCAAAAGCTTTAAAAAATGTGAATTATGGAAAAGTATAATTTGATAGACTGTATTAAAACTATTGCTCCAAACTTGCACTTTGTTGATGTTTTGTCTGGTTCCTCTTAATAGATATGAAACTTGTTCTCAATAAAATTGTGTCAATTCAGAGAAAAAATGTGTGCTGATTTAGGATGACCAACCCAAATATTGAGAGTAGAGATTAGAAGAATTTTGGTAACTGAGAGCTTGGCCATTTGAGTGGGGAAAAGGTAAGGATTGTGAGTTTTATGACTAACGGTTTGATAGGCAATACATGGAAGAAATCTATAGAGAGATAAAGATTATGAAGGTAAGAATTACGACGGTAGATTTTGACATCTAAGACAGAGAGTTTGTTTGGAAGAAGAAAAAGTGATAAAAGTATGAAAGTTTGGGTGGACGTAGAAAATCATGGAGATGGAAAACATCAAAACATTGGTTGAGGAATAAAACTCATAATTTCGGTAGTATACAAGTATATTCTTGACTTTTAAAAAATTTTAATGATTATCCATATTAAGAAAATTTAGATGAGGGCAATTTTCGGCATTCATATACTTTTTTGATCTTATATCATCGAGATAAAACCCAAACCTATGTTTTAGTGGAGGTATATATAATTTTTAAAGTATGAGGAGAGCTGTCTGAAATTATCCCAAAATAAAAAGAAACATCCTTTACTACCGTCTACCGTGAATACCAAATTAGTTGTGGTCCATTCTTTAAAATTTGAAACCTGTGTGGTAACAATGCAAATTATGGTGCGGAAGTTGCTTAAGAACGAAGCGTCCATCGTTCAATAATTCTCGCCCGAACAAATGATTTACCCTTCGAAAGTTTCAAGAGACAGGCTCCTTTCATATCAAAGACGCATTTCAACTTTTAATCTTCTCGAAAGTTGCACAAATGCTGGCAGAACAGCAAAAGGCCTTTTGCTTTTTTGCTCTTTCCTTGATCTCTTTGTTGGTCAATATGAAGCGACAAAAATCGTCACCTTCACTTTCGCCTCCTTAATTCCTCCAAAAATTTTCTAGCTTTGCATCTCTTCAAGCCTAAGCTTCTTGGGATTTCACAAAATAAAAGAAAAAGAAAAAATTTAAAAAGGCAAAGAGAGAGAGAGAGAGAACAAAAGTAGAAGAAAAACTTTAAGATTAATTTTCTTTACTGACAATTTATATACTATCACAGTTAAAATCATAACAATTAATTAGAATTCAAATTTAAAATTTAGATTTTATATATATATCTGCATCTAATAATAACAATGTATATATTAGCGATTGGTATATATAAAAATAAACTCAAAATTTTATAATAATTTTGTAAAAACTTCATAATTTTTAGACTCCTATACTAGACTTTTGTCCTTCAATCTTTACTTTAGCAAAGTTATTGTAGAAAACAACTCCCACTAGCTCACAAGGTGTTCTTTATCGAAATTGATTTTAAATAAGTGTACAAAAAAAAAGTGTAAACAATGCCAACAAAGTGTACCACTTTTTTTTTTTTTTCTTTTTTCCTGAAATCTCCAAAGGTTTTTTGCGTCCTGCCAACCACAAAACAGTATAATTAATGCTAATTTAGTTGCATCCATGCTATGCGGGTCATATATAGAGATAGAATCATAAGAAGTAAAGCAAGAGAGAAGCAGAGGAAACTTGAAAGTTGTAAAGAGGAAAGTAGTATAGAAGAAAGAAAATCAACATGGGAGTTCCATCATTTTTCCGATGGTTAGTTCAAAGATATCCAAAGATAGTATCTGATGCTAATTCAGATGAAAATCACCATGGCTTAGAGTTCGATAATCTGTACCTTGACATGAATGGAATCATTCATCCCTGTTTCCATCCAGAAGATATGGTCTCTCTCTCTTCGTTTTCCTTCATGCATTTTTCTTTTGAGTTTCCTCGTACGTGTTTATCTTTTGTTGGTTTCCATGATGACTTCTGTTGTATTTGCATAAAAATTTCATGTTTTGTTTAGTAAGCTACCATAATTATCTATTGTCTTTCTGCTTTTACAAAAAAGATTTCCCCATTGTTCTTTTTTTTTATTATTTTATTTACTACTGACCAAGTTTTTTTTTTTGGGGGATTAATCAGAGGCTTAAGGTTTACTACTGTAATACTTTTTTCAGTTGTTTCCTCCGACTACATTTGAAGATGTGTTCTCCAACATCTACGAGTATATCGACCAACTCTTCAACATCGTTAAACCCCGTAAACTTTTGTACATGGCCATAGGTAGGTTAATTTTTCCATTTTGATCGATGCCAAATTTAATTTCACATCATTGTCTTTCGCAAGACAAAACAACAAAAATGGGAGAGATTTTAACTAGTTGATTAATTGACAATTTTCATGAGGCAGATGGGGTGGCTCCCCGAGCCAAGATGAATCAACAAAGAGCAAGACGGTTTCGAACCGCAAAGGATAATGAAGCTGCTGTGAGTAATTTTCTTGATTGCAACAATTAATCAAGTCAATGTTTGGTTCATTATCCCAATTGTAATATGGCGTAATATTCAGATGAGGCTATTCTTTTATAGGATAAAATCCTGAATTTCAACTATGATGCATAATCGAACGGCTTTGTCCCGATGTACCGATGTCCAATTCTTCATTTGGCACTAGAATAGCTGTATTAGCAGGACTTGATAGCTAGATCCGAGTAACAAGGGGTTGAACGCTACCTTAGAAAATCTACAATTGGTTACAAGTGGAGGATCTACACTTTGGCTAGTGGAGGCATGTGCTTCAATTCACCAAGGGAAAATTTTCAATTCCGAGTATAAAATTTTCGAAAGATTTATGCTAATATAACTGGTACAAAAAAAATTTTGTTTTTACCTTTTTACACCAATAACTGGTGGAAATTAATTATGAAGGAGTGGCTATGAGTGATCTGATAACGATTTCTAATGAAATGAACCAGTAACAAAATATATGTTACAAGTACAAAGCCAATGTTTTAATTAAGGGGTTTAATGTATTGGTGGCTATCTTCTTATACATGAAAATTCACTGAAGATTTTGTCTGGCTTGGCCACCGTTGGTTATGCCATAATGACCAATTATTTTCACTGATGTTTAATTCAGGAAGAGGTGGAAACGAAGCTGAGGAAAAAATTTGAAAGGGAAGGCAAGAAGGTTTTGCCTCGAGAAGAATCAGAATTGTCTGATTCCAATATTATCACTCCAGGCACAGAATTTATGTACTTATTGTCTAAGAAACTGCAAAACTATATTAAGCGCCGGATGACTACTGATTCGCGCTGGGGCAAAATCAAGGTGCATTGTTATTACGTACTACATTGGTCTGAAATGCAAGATTCATCAATTAATTATTGGTCTGAAATGCAAGATTCATCAATTAATTATGTACTTCATTAATCACTTGAAAAAATTGTTAAATCTTAGGTGATTCTCTCGGATGCAAATGTTCCTAGCGAAGGGGAACATAAGATAATGTCTTTCATTCGTGCTCAGCGCAGCAGTGAAGGTTATGATCCGAATACTCAGCATTGTCTATATGGCCTGGTAGCTAGTTAACCTTCCCCTTGATGAATATTTTATAGGAAGTTTAGCCTATTTGAACTTGAAAATTGGCAAGCTAAAGTTATTGATTTGAATGCAGGACGCGGATTTAATCATGCTTGCTTTGGCAACGCATGAGGTGCATTTTTCGATATTGAGAGAGGTAATGCTACAATCAACTGCTTTTTTTTTTTGATGCTACCATAATTTGCCTAATTGGATAGTGCGTACTTGTTAAAATCCATGATTTGTTAATCCATACGGTCTTGAGTTAAATTATTTGTTGTCTTTCAAAACAGGATGTTCTCGTTCACGAGGAAATATTAAATGGAGTGTCAGAACTTGAACGTAGTGCCCACAAAGCAGAATCATATTCAGGAAAGTGTAGGGGATGGTTTAAGCAGGTTGGAACTGTTTCCAAAACTTGTGATTCGAATGCAGATTCTTCTACTTTATTGCTTAATTATAGTTGCTCTAAGATGTCCTAGTGTTTAACATGTTGTGAAATGAAGAACTTCTGTTTTCCAATGTTTGTAATTTGCCAAAGGTTGTAGACAAGTCAGAATCAGTGCCAAAGCCCGCTTCCTGCCACATTGAGGTAGTATCAGCGTCAGAGAAATCAGACAGATGCAGTGAAGCGAGCAAAAAATTAAATAGAAGATTGCCTGTGATGAAAAAACCTTTTCAGGTGTGAGAAACAAACCTGAGAAACATTAGTATTATTGCACCAATGGTTGAACATTGCAATCATGTTTTGACAGAGAAAAGGGAAAATGGAAAATGACTTGTTTTTTTATTGACTCTCTTTGAAACTGTGTTTGCAGTATTTGCATATCTGGCTCCTCAGGGAGTACCTGCATATCGATCTGAACATAAGCGATCCTCCTGAGAATCTGAACATAGATTTGGAGCGTATAATCGATGACTTCATATTCATCTGTTTCTTCACTGGCAATGACTTCTTACCGCACATGCCCACTCTAGAAATCCATGAGGTTTGTACTGTCTCTGATTTTGCAGTTAGATGTCTTGAAATAATTATGTTTTCTTGCTTTATACATTCTTCTTACTTATGATTACAGGGTGCAATTGATTTACTGATGTATGTTTATAAGAAAGAGATGAAGAATCTTGGTGGATACTTGGTTGATACACATTGGGTACCTAACATTATCTTGTATTAAGCAATCAATTACTGCAATTGCAACTTGGGCGTTTAACCGCCTTTGTTTTAATATAATTTCTGAAAGCAGATTGAGGACAAGAAAGGCAGATATATAAAATTGAAAAGGGTTGAGAAATTTATACTTTCAGTGGGTGAGTATGAAGAAAAAATATTCAAGAAAAGATTAGAAATCAAGGAAAGAAAGCTCAGGAGGATCCAATCAGAACTTTTGAATGCTGTGAGTGTTGACAATTGAATGATTCAGTGGCTAGTATTTCTTGGCCTGAGGCTGTCTGCTACATAAAATTAATTGGGATATCCTATAATTCTTGTCTAGCAGGACACTGAAGATGATGGATGTATTGAAGCAAATTTGTGGAGCAGCTTAGGAAATACCGATAATGCATTTCAGGATAGAAAAATGTCGGAGATTGTGGATTCTACAAGTGGTTTAGATGAAAAAGATATTTCTTTAACTGATTATTCTGAAGTAAGATATTACTCTCTCAGAAGTACTTCTTTTCATCACTGTATATCTCTTCTATTTGCATTTGTTTTTATAATTATTTCATTTATTTTAGTCTGCTGTCTATCTAATAGTTTTCGCTTCTAATGCCTCAGGTTCTGAACAATACAAAAGAGTTAATGCAAGAGTTGAAAGATCGCATCCAGCACCAGTCAGATACATTCAGAAATGGTGGCCTTTTTTCAGATAAGGTTAATGAAGTGGATATCTTTTGTCAGGCAGTTCATTAGATTTTTGATGATTGAAGATGACAGATGAATATTTGGACTAATTCCAGGTAAAACTGGGTGTTCAAGGATGGAAAAAGAGATACTATGAAGTTAAATTTTCTGCAAAAACAGATGAGGTGGAACAGAGACGTAGATCGTTGGTATGATATTACATGCTGTATTATCTTATCTCCTTAGTATTGTTATAGGTAATAATGAGATCAATCTTCTGGTCACAAAGCATTAGTTGTTCGTTAGATTATGCTGAGACATATAAACATTCCTTCAAGCATGAGGAAGATTTTTTTCAAGTATCTAGCTTATACAATCCCAACGCATAGCATAGGAGCATTATGTTGATTTTTATCAGGAAAAAGCAACTGATTCTTTTGCTTAGTATTGCACCTATTTCTAGTGATTTCACCATTCTGATTTCTAGGTAGCGAAGTACACTGAAGGACTGTGTTGGGTCCTAAAGTACTACTTTTCTGGAGTTCCATCATGGACTTGGTAAGAAAAATTCTGCAAATTTCTGGGATTGAGATAGACTTGTTCACTAATATATGTTCCGTCCAATGTATCCCACTAGGTTTTATCCATTTCATTATGGTCCATTTGCTTCGGACCTAAAAGGCCTTACTCAAGTGAATGTGAAATTTCAAAAAGGTCTACCTCTGAAACCTTTTGATCAGCTCTTGGCTGTCCTCCCTCCAAAAAGGTAATTTGCCACCCTGATTTTTGTGTATTGGAATCATTTTGAGATTACTTTTATTCTTACCGTATTCTTTTATTCTCCGACTTCTGACGAGTGACAAATAGTTGCCACGCTCTTCCTGAAGCATACAAGAGACTTATGGTTGATGCAGATTCAAGTATTCTTGAATTTTATCCAGCCCGTAAGGCTACTTCTGATGTTTGTACTCAATTTAAAGTAGGTTAACCAGAATATAATTGACTATATTACTCATGTTGAAAATTTGATGTTCAGGTTTTGAGACGGATGCAGATGGAAAGCGCTTCATGTGGCAGGTTTGTCCTATATATCTATAAACAACTTATCTCTTTGTTAAACAACTTGAATCTTTTACACAAAATTTTAGTTAAACAACTTATCTCTTTGAATCTTTTACACAATTTTCTTCCTTTCAGGCTATATGCAAGTTACCATTCATTCAAGAAGACCGCCTCCTAGTAGAGACTAAAAAGGCTGAAACAGAATTAAAGGTTTGGAATATTTCCATTTGATATATCTGTATTTGCTTTGGTAGTATGCTTCTTTCCTTGTTGAGGGTTTTAGATACACATTGCTTAATCTGAAAGCCTATGTTTGAGCATGTAGCAAGCTCACATGTTAATTTTTGTTTTTTTTAACTAATAAGCTATAGTCAATCTCACTGAAGCTATGTGTACTGTGTACTACTGCATGTGGATTTGATAAACTTGGACCTTTGGTTTTGACGATATGTTTAACTTCATTCACGCTACGTAGGACCATGAGAAAGAGAGGAATGCTGAGACTGCTGATCAATTGTTCATAGGGAGTTCAAGTGGTTTGGGTGAACAAATTAGTTCAGTCTACAAAAATTGCACATCTTTCATGCAGAATGATTATATCAAGATCAATGACATGTTGAAGTAAGCAAATCAACCCTTTTACTTTTTCCAATTTTTGTCTTTTTGTCTGCCTAGTTTCGTGCATGAAATTTACTGAAAGTAACTTAAATCTGTGACCTGGTAACTAACAGGTTTCTCCATTGTGCCTAAATATCATTGGCCAAATCGAATGCATAGCATTTCTAATGTGTTGATTAAGTAGCTTTATCATGGTTAAGAAGTGAAACAAAGTAAAATATCACCATTTGCATGATAACATCTAACCCTTGAAACCAAAAATATTAATGGTTATCCAAGAGTATGGATCAGCATTCAATTCCAACACCTTGCAAGAGGTGGTTTGGATTGCTGAATTTGCGTGATGAGTCAATTGTATACCGTATAAGCTTGTCGTCACAGTTGCAACAATGGATTAACAATGGTGGATCTGTTTGTGCCATTATCCTCAGCGATGGACTGAGTGGGTTCATGCATCTTTGTGAAGCAGATCAAGATGTCTTGTAAGCAATCGCCGATCTCTGTTAATCTTGAGAAGTTTTCCTGTTGGATATCTGCTCACTGCTCCTGTTTTTGTTTGCCTGTAGCTGTGCATTCTACAAGCTTCCTTCGGACTATGTGCCTAAATGGCATCTTGCGGAAGGAGTAAATATTCCAGAGGAGGTACGCAAATGCATTTATCTGCTGGACAAGCTTAATCCTATCAAGTTCTCCTTAAAAGGAATAAAAATCTTGTCAACTTTACCAAGGGAAAGCATTTCTTCTCCAAGCCAGTTTGATAACTCCGATCAAAAATGAAAAAACTGATAAATTGCAAACTTCAAGCATGATGTAGATGTTGGAATTGGAAATAATAGTTTTCATTAATAGAGTAGACAAATGCTTATTGACTTGTTAAAATGCCTATAAAATTTGAATCACTATATATCCGTGCAGTCAATATCTGAAGCAGATATAGTGAAGAGAGAGCTTTGGCATGAATACAATGGCAGCGCTCCCAACAGAGCATTGGTGAATAGGAACCATGTTCAGAAATCTAGCCTAAAGAACAAAGAACCTGCAGTCATCAGCAAATTTGCTGGCACTGGATGGAGTGTTGGCAGAGGAAAACTTAACAACTCTACTACTCAAAGAGGGCCAGTTCCAGCTTTGAAGTCATATGCTCATTGTGTAGGAAACAGTTCCTTTCCATCATCAAGTACCTCAACTTCTGCTAGCGGTCTTAACTGGAGGCCTGAAAAACTATCAAATACTTCTGCATCAGATAATAGCTGGAGCAGATGGCAAAATACGGACAAGGACTCGTGGCAGTCTAGTTCTACAAGTAATGCAAGTCCTGCTTGGAGGCAGAGCCAGCCATTTTCTTGTGCATCCCCTGGGCAGCAGGTTCATGGGAGAGGCCAATATTTTAAATCTTCTAATTCTTGTGCATCCCCGCAGCAACAGGTTCATGGGAGAGGCCAATATTTTCACAAGTCTTCTAATTCTTCTGCATCCCCTCGGCAACAGGTTCATGGGAGAGGCGAATATGTTGACAAATCTTCTCATAGTGCTTGGAACACTGGAAGCAGATACGGAAGGAACAATGGTGAACGGTGGTAGTTGTTTCTTTTGAACCATATAATAGGTGGACTGGAACGTTTTGAACTTTTGTCATCTGACCTGTAGAACTCTGAAACCAAGAACTTAAGAGATCAGTTATATTTTGCCATCTACCAAAGTAAACTACCTGGTTGTTGTTCGTTTCTTGGGCATGAATTTTGTGAGGTTTAAGCTGAGGAAGGTGAATCTTCTCTTCTGCATTTGTATCCAGATTCTCTGAAGTTTGGCTGTTTCTGAGTTCTTTCTATATAAGCAGGATTGGGATTCAAACTGTAAATATTAATTTTAGGATTAATTTCAAATAACACCCTTGAAAAATGCCTTTTCCTCACATTGTCCTCCCTAAATATTTAATTGAACCAATTTACTCTCTGTGGCATTACAAATTTCACAACCCGGTAAAATTAGATCAAGTAAATTTCTAGCTGCATGGTCCTGTGAAGTGGCCATATTACCCTACAAGTTCTTACGTTCCAATATTTTTTTAATATTTACTTTACAAGAAAAATTTCCAACACAATTTAGCTATTCCCCTGCATTCTATTTTTATGCAACTTGTAGCTTATTATCAATAATTGAGGTTGAGTTTGTTATATATTAGCTTACAACTACTATTTTTCATATGTTTGTTACAACTAAGAAATATATTTAAAAAAATGTGGTCGCTAAATACAGTATACTTCATGTTTTACACTTCAAAAGTTTTTGAATTAAGTGTAATTATCCAGAGTTCATTTTTACCTATTTTATTAGTTTAAAAGTCAGTTTGAAAATACATTTTGTAAAGCATTGGGAAGGCAATTTGATCAATTCATGAAACCAAAGTATGTGTGTTGCACATGGCTAATCTAACCCGAGATTAGGCTGTCCAACCCAATTGCACTGAGTAGGGGTATAAATGAGTCGAGTCGAGTTTTAACCTAATCGAGCCGAGTTTCAAGTTAATTTTACAAAACTCGAACTTGAGCTCGAGCTCAACGAGCTCAAAATGTCAAACTCGAGCACAAGTTTAAAAAATAAAATAAAAATAATTATTTTTATTTTTAAAAATGAATAAAATAATTATTTTTTAACAAATAATAAAATATTAAGGATATATATATATGTAAAATAAAAAATAAATATATATAATTGAGCTCGCAAGCTTGGTATTTTTGAGTTCGAATTCGATTTGATTAGTTCGATCTCGACTTGACTTCGATATTGACCGCGCTCGACTCGAGTTCCTATTCGAGCTGCTCGCGATCGGCGATTGCAGCCCTATACCTGAGTGAAAAAATCATAATGAGAAAAAGTGGTGCGGTGCATTCTACATTGATTCAATTAACATTCATGGGGGACAATGCGAGGAAGTGGCACTTTTCAAGGGGCTTTGTTATTATTATTATTATTTTGTATCAATCGGTATTTATCTATCCCACACTTACTTCTACTCCCACTCTAACTTATTCTAAGGGGCTTTATTATTATTATTATTATTTATTATTATTTTTGTCAATCGGTACTTGTCTACCCTACACTTACTTTTACTCTCACTCTAACTTATTTTAAGGGGGAAGGCCCAACTGGACCTATTGGCGAACTGACGAGAACTGAACTACCATCGAATCAGACAGGTGCACTATGCACCCGTATGAATTTAGACTATTTAAAATGGCAAGCCACGTATAGTAACAAATGGTGGGAAATAAGGTTTGAATCCTTGACTTCCTCTCCCACTAAGCCTTAAAGAAAAGACTATGGTAGTGGCCAACGGGCCAAAGCTGTTGGTTTTCAAGGGGCTTTATTGGATTCAGGCCCCTAATTGCATTTTGAACATTTAGAATTTTGTGGCATGGGGTGCATATGCCATCAGCCAATTTTAGCCTATCCCAAAAAAATGGCAAGAGCACTCGGTCCACCTCACCTGCACAAATACACGTTACCAAAAGCAAGAAAGATGTCCAAATACTGGACTTCCTGTTACTTCTATGATCTATCCACTTTGAACTCTCTCAGTTTTTCACTATATATGTCGTGAAGAATCAAGAGACTTGCGGTGGCAGGAGTTTGGTGGTGGTGCAGCAGAGGAGGAAACAGATCATATCATTTACGGCAGCAGCTTATAAAGAAGTTCAGCCGCTTCATATCTTGTATAAAGCCCACCTCTCTTGTCCGTTTGATTCACCTGATGTTTGGATTCCATATCCCACCAACACGTTCTTCTTTTTCTTCTGCAGCTGAGCATTCTTCATCTTTCACTGGTAACTCTTTACTTAAATAAGTGCTTCTACTATTTAACTATCCATGCAAATGAGACCCTTCTGCTTGCTCTGCATATTTAGTTGTTTTACATTATATTTCTATCTTCATTTTCTCTTCTAATGTTAGTCGCACAATTGGCTACCCATCTATGATGTACTTCTTTTTCTTCTTTTTTTCTCTTCGTGTACAGAAATATGCTATACAATAAGAAAATAGGAAGCTAGTAATTTTTCTTCTTCTTTTTTTTTTTTCTGTTAATGTTTGAAGAAATAATGCGGTATGATTATAGAAAAAGAAGGTTACAATTTGTGGGGTAAGATTTAAGAAACTATAATTAATGGAAAGGAATTAGAAATTATGTGGAGCTTGAATGCAGTTGCTTGGTACGTTATCTATGCAAGTCAGGTACTGATTTATTTTTCCATGGTAAATCAAGAAATGAGAAGAAAATAAGGCTTCATTTAGGTTTGACGGTGGATTGGTTTGTTGAACTATAAGTAGCTCAATAAGAATTTCATACTTTTTGGGGACGAAGCGTTAAACAAGTTATAGACATTGCAGGCCAAAGTTGATAATCAATTATGGAAGAACCATGGAAAACTTAATTGACTGTAATACTTAATACCAAGATTGTAGGGTTGCTATTGCAGGCAGCCTAATATGTTATCATATAGAGAATCTTCCCGTTAATATGTTCATGTAATACATTGTCGCTCGGCAGAGGCACCACAGCAACACTGAGTGTAGTGCACTCTTTCACCAAAATCCCGGAGCAAGTCGCCCGCGAAGCCGACATTGTGGTGTCTGATGTTGGAGTTCCAAACATATAATTAGAGGCCACTGGCTAAAACCAGGAGCAGTTGTGATTGACGACATGGGCACAAATTCTGTCGAGGTAGATGCTCCTTGAGTTCTCCTTTCTTGGTGTCTTCTTCTAACTCTTTTCTTGCTGCTGGCCCAAATATATTGTGTGATGCATATTGGTCTGATACTTTTACGGGATGCCAAAAGTTCAAATGGTCACAGCTTGGTTGGAGATGTTTGCTATGAAGAAGCAATTAGAAAGGTTTCAGCTATTACCCCTGTGACTGGTGGTATTGGCCCTGTTACCATCTCCATGCATACAATTGTAATTTTTGTCTGGATGGAGGGTCGTGGATATTTTTCTTCGTTGTGTAAAGAGTTTCTATCTTTTTTCCTTTCACCTTCACTTATCAGCTACTAGATGAGAACTTTTTCTGAAGTTTCATTTGGAAACATAGAACAGCAATATGTTATTCACCTTAGGCAGTTTGTTAAGTTTTACAACATATTATTCTGCTTATGCAGTTTGCTAAGTTTTACCAAAATGTTAATCTGTTTAGGCAGTTTGTCAAGTTTTACAAAATTTACATCCTACACCACAATAATAAAGTTTTTCTTTATTCTTTTATCTTCTCCAGGCGAAAAGCTAATCACTTGAGTCTAAAGATCTAGTTTAATTGTCCTAGAATGTTTCCATAACGGATAAAACACTAAATCTGGTCACAGTTTTACTGTTCCTGCACTAACAAATGGTTAAAAGTATATGGCTATTGAAAACTAGAAAATTCAATTGTTAGTAGCGACTAGAGGGCAGTGGCTGCATTCTTACTCCAAAGAACTAGAGATTTTTATTTTCATCCTAACTTTTAAAACTTGAGAGGACAGGCCAAGAAATGAAACAGCAAGAACAAAGTAAGATGAATGTATAAAAGGTCAAACAATTCAATCACAGTCAACATTCTTTACAGCTTTTATGTATTGACAAGTTGAATGTCTCTAATCTCCGCAGCTTTACCATTCATTAAGATTTGAGCAACCGTCCTTCGAAAAAAAAAGCTAAGGATCCTGGTCATAAGGGCCATCTGGGTCGTATGAAGAGTCAAGTTTGAGAATGGATTTTCTGTTCATTTTCAGTTCATCCAGCAGAGAAGCATCAGCAAATCGTACCAATGAAGTATTTCCTCTCAAATCCAGATGCTCTACTTTCCCTAATCAATATCACAGATAACACAACGGGGTCAAAATGAAACTCTCATCAGAAAGAACACTAAAACAAGGTCAGTAGATTATCAAACATCTAAATGCTGGAAAAAAGAATGCGGTGCTTTTTGAGTGGCTAATTTTTTATCCATGGGTATCAGAAAATCCTCTAGAACTCTAGTAAGACAATTTTGGGAAGCATGGGCACCGAGTGGTGCTGCAAAAGATGGTTTTCCCTGCTAAAGTTATGAGAAATAGTCGTGTCATGCAGGAAACAAAAACAAATTTACGCAAAGTCTTTGAAAGAATGCTGATAGTTAATCAGGAAATAATAACTCGTGAAATGAATGAAGTGACGTCACTAAGTGAGAAAGGGTTGCTTTCTGTAACCTGGAACTTCACTTAAAAAGTCCCAGCGCGATGGTATTGAAGGATAGTTTCATTTTAACATTATAGATCAGCTTTCTCAAGGGTAATGGCTGACGTGTACACCTTTCTTGTATTCTTCGATGAAGAAGAAGCACAGAAGGAATTTGAAGAAACCTAGTAAACACTGAAGAGAGCAGGCAAACAACAAAACGCTGAACAAGTGTAAAATCAGTCACAACAAAACTAGTTTGCTGGAATTGAGTGCACAATGTTTCCAGATTGCTACCCCTCCATCACACCCCCACCCCAGCAAAAAAAAAAATTATAATAATATAATTAGGTGGTAGGCTTGAGGCTCAAATCCTCCAATAGAAAGAGTTCAGTGACAATTGTGCGATCTCAACTACTAAATTCATACTAACCTATCCAAAATATTTGCAATATGTAACGTAACCTTCATAACTTATGGTCAGTATCTGGCCATTGGAAAAGAAATAAGCCTATGCGAATAATCACCTTGTATCAAGATGTTAACTTTGCAAAAGATATATTGGTTGGATATCTTGATAAAGTGTCAGAACCAATCAAACAGGTTCCAATTAAGGCTCTCATTGGCAGCAAAAAATGTCATTAACTATTTTTTTCAAAATTCCCTTTATGCTCACTCTTTTAAAATCGTCTGATACCTCCATTTAGAAAGATGTACTCCCCTTCATTAAGATAAAGTTTTCTGAACTTCATTTATATTAACTCTCGCTTCAAATCTTCTGATACATTCATAAAAATGATCAGCCACTTAAGTGACTTGGGATCCTGCCATAGTGGCTCAACTCTATGCAAAACTTGCCACCATGGATGTCTTATCTCTAAGTAAAACTTTCTGAGCCGGAGATAAAAAGGGATTTTACAGCTCTACTGCCACAATAAACCATTGAAAGGAGCATAGATGTAGTGAGAATGTGGTGTTCACCATACACAACACTTTGACAGGCCTCCTATCCATGGTTCTGGTAATTATGCAATTTATTATCTTGTAAAGGAAAACTCCATACAGGATTATAAAGCATGAACTTAGACAGACTTGAGCCGTACTTGGACAGACTTGAGCCGTTATGAACCACCTTTTAAGACCACAATTTCTTCTTATATGTGTGAAGTCCTTAAAAGCTTCTTCAGGAAGTTGTGATGCATACCAAGACTAGACTTGATTAACCAAAAAGCAAATATCAAACAGAAAATATGTAACCTGACACACATATTTCACGGCCATGGCATGTTTAGTTCAAACAACTCACGGGGAAGTATGATGTATCTATTGTCCAGCACAACAGAATAACCAAAACTAGAAGAACATACCTCTCATAGCTTTCAAGGTGGAGCAAATGATTGACAAGGATTCCACAGGCATGGAATTACATCTGGCATCGATTGCAGTAAGTTCCGGAGCACATGAAATGAGCTTTGACAGGAAATTTGCAGTTTCAATCCCACCGTAATTTTTGCTGTATGAGGTAACTCAGCATGTTAATTGTATGCACAAGGAATAAAAAATGTAGGGACAATAAGAGAGCCACTGAACCTGATATTGATGTAAACAAGCTTCAGGTCCCCCATTATTTCATCTTGTGCTTTCTGAAAGCCGGGAGGACCAAGATTAATATCATCAATGTCAAGGGATTGAAGCCCCTTAGAGAGAAACTTTCCCAACAATGCCCCAATTTTGCTGAACAGATATATAGTGGACAAAAGCATGAAAACGAACACCCATCATTACATCTGGAAGATATCTTGAATATATATACTATAGTATAAGCAGGCATAGAAGACTCGATCTGAAAAATATACACGGGTGAGGGATACCATCAAAAACAAATGAGAAAGAAGGGCATCACAAATTCATCAAGGCACAAGGTACTAACGAGGGACAGGATGGACTGATATGATTGATTCTATATACAACTTTTGCAGCACTAAGAACTTAGAACTAGTCAGAAATTTCACTTTGTGCATCCACCATAGGTTATTGCATCTCAGTGTTTACACTAATAACAGCTAGGATGGACCAAAAGTTAGGTCAACATTAATTCACCAAGAAGCAACAAAACTTTAGTATAACACGTAAAAGGAGCAGATGGTAAATTGAAGTATGAACACAAGAATAACAGGCCATGTCAAAAATGCTTAGAAGGCAAAAATGAAGAAAAAACTTCAATGAATTAAGGGAAGAACAGGCACTGTAATATTTCAAGAAAAAGAAAGCACTACACAAAACCTAAGACAAGC
The DNA here is from genome assembly GCF_003713205.1 of Coffea eugenioides. Classification (NCBI taxonomy): domain Eukaryota; kingdom Viridiplantae; phylum Streptophyta; class Magnoliopsida; order Gentianales; family Rubiaceae; genus Coffea; species Coffea eugenioides. Next base: position 65,562 of record NW_020861488.1, read on the forward strand.
AGAGAGAAAAACAACTTGGGTCTTCATTGAGATTTATCAGAGCCAATATATAGGGAAAATATTCTGTTATCATGACGTGGACCAGATTGATTGGAAATTGCATGCACAACTCCCATAATTAAGTTCCAAGAGAGAATGAAATATCAATCAGCCATCAGGTAATTCCAACCAAACCATGGTTTCAGCATTCCCTGCCAAGTCAAATCGGGGACTGGTTTGATGTTAGTTCAATGAAAGCATGAAAATTCATGCCTACAAACCTTCCAAGGTTATTCTCTCCAATACAGAGGGAGGTCAGTGGCTTCTTCCATCTTGACAGTACATTTAAAAGTTGACTCACACTGTTGAAAGTAAGCTCACATTGTCCCAACTTCAGATCAATGAGCGAAAAAGGTTTCTCTGACATCTCAACAAAATAGGGCATCATATTCCTATAGATTGCAAAATACTGCATTAGCAGAAAGCTAGTACTTTAAAACTGTTGAAAGAATGTGCCAGTCTACTAACTTGATTCCATCATCCTCAATAGGATTATCACTTAAATCAAGACTCTCCAACTTAGGCATGCAAACCAGCGCATATTTAAGAAAGTCTACGTCATCTCTCTGCAGATTATTGTTCCTGAAATTAGAAAGAAAAAAAAATCAAAGAATTATGTAAAAAGCAAAGGTCTGATAAACTTTAAGGCAGCCTCTACAACCTCATCGTTACACTGTGGATAAAATGAAAGACATTCCATGCTCCAGACATTAATGTGATATCCCCTTGTCAGGTCTATGGCTAATTAACTCCAAGAAAGATTTCATTCATCTTCAAGAAATTTGAATATTTACTAATCATCAGGAGATAATGTCATGTACCTTAGATTTAGCACCCGCAATGATTGCAATGACTTGCCTATTCCTGAAGATAACTGCTTGCCAGGTCTAGACGTCCATTTAAAATGGGATGGCCATCCAGACATCTGCACTTTGCATGTTAATATCCTTAAAGGCTGATTGTCAACAGAAATGTTTGTGGTGAAAATCATGTGATACGTATATTAAAACTTACATAGTTTTCTGAAAGGTCCAAAGCAGCTATATTAGACGAAGAATCAAAGAGGACATCCAAAATCATTTCCACAAAATTTCGACGAAGGTGGTCATCAGATAAGCTTAACGAAGACAAGCACCTAAAGAAATAAAAGCATCTAAGAATTTCAAACTACTCATATAAATTTTCTCAGTTGACATGCACCCTGATGGAAACCTTGACATGAACTTTTAAAGGATGACTAGCAATGCATACAGATTGTTCACTCTGACACTAGAGATCAAAAGTTCTCCCTGCCATTATCCTAGTTCAATTCTTTGACCAAAACATTTTTTAAAATTTATCTACCTCAATGAGGAAGTGCCTACAAACAAACAGCAACATGTTTAATTCCTTTGAGAGGCACGATGTTTTTCACAAATCCAATAACAAAGAAGTGAACCAACTAAGTATACCATTATCTTGGGAACACACTCTTGCTACGACGGACTTTGACTAAGCTATCCAAGTTTCTTGCCTTCTTAACCAGAAACTTTATGAAGTTTAAGCAGCAGTCCCCAAAACGAAGGCATATTATGTTCTTCGATTCATTCTTGAGCTCATACATAAAATAATATTGCCTTTCATCATATCCATGGAAAATTTAGAAATTTCAAATGGTAGCTCACTTTAACTTTCTTCAGTACATAAAATAACTCAGAATCTGACCATTGGGTAATACTGATGATAAAAAAATATAATCTACCAAAAAAGCTATTATCAAAAAGACTTGATGGAATTAATTATGAAAACCTAGATCATCCCTTAAACGTGGTAAGCAAAGAATAGAAAGATGA
>NW_020861489.1:0-36632 GCF_003713205.1 Coffea eugenioides
TATAGGAAACCAGTTTTCTGCTGAGTAGATGCATGAGTTATCACGCTTCTTGCTGTGATTTATTAAGTTGTTCCGTAGCTTTCCCGTCTTTGCTAATTGCTGTCTATCTTGTCTTTGTATTCTTCTCCTCTTGTTTCCATCTTGGGCATTGGCTGTATGATTTGATTGAGGGGGGGGGGAGTTCCTCTTTTTACCGCAATGCATGTTCCCATCCAGGTTGTAGTTTTTCTTTGGTCTCTTTGTGCGGCAGATTTGCATGATGTCCTGTTAAGTTTTCTGTTTGGATGGGTGAAGATGGATTGGCATGTTTGAGCTTAAAATGTTTGAATCACGTTTGAGCACTTGCTGGAAAATGCGTTTCAACTTGCCGAATCAGTTCTTCTTATGCTCCAGTTTTCAACTTGCTGGAAAAAAAACTTGCCGAACGTATTTCATTTCTGTTGCACCGCCTCTAAAAAAGCATGTTACGTTGCTTGGCATGAATATTTCCTTGATTTTGCATCATTTCTCTTTGCGTTTTACTGGTTTGAACATCAAAGCTGTGTAGCTGAATCAGAAATTTAAAGTTTGAAGTCAAAGTGCAGCAATTTTCACTTTCCGTTTGTTGAAGCTTAGAAGTCAGTTGCATAAGTTTCTTGTCCTCGTTCATTGTATGTAAGTCTTCCAAGAGTCCTGTTGTTCATGGGTGGCTAGCTATGTTTGTTTGGAAATGATTTGAAGTCTGGCATGTTTCTTTGTTTGCCGAGAGTCAGCATGTGAGCAGAAAATGGCAGCTGACTTTGATGCTAAAAGTCTTCATGATTTATCGAAACTTGTTGTTGCAGAAACTCTCTTCGAATCTTGCATAAAGGTCTCATTAGAATAGGTTGAGTTTTGTGAATAAATTGCTGTGCTAACAACAAAAGTGAATATCGTTGATCTTACTTGCTTTTTCCAGATTTGCATGCTCCTTGGTGAATAATTTTCTCAGCACTTTCATGATCCCTTGCTAGTTTTTTTAGCATGTTTAAATGTTGAACATTTGTTTGTTTAGTTTAGAGTTCGGATGTTAGGTTAGGAAAGTTTGAGTTTGCATGTTGGGAGTTTAAAACACTTGAAATCTATTCGGGTATTTGCTGGAAAGTGAACAATCAAGTTACTGAATGTTTGCTATTTTGTTTAGTTTCTCTCCAGGCATTTAAGTGATTTTCTTTCTATGTTTGGCATTGTTGGATGTTGAAATTGTGTTGCATGTTGCTAAGATAAGGTTTCTAGATGTTTTGATTGAGTGGTTTTGATCAAATTTGGGCGTTAAAGTTGGTATTGGTTTGTGAAAATGCAAGCTGCGTTGATCTTCTTGATTGCAGAAATGTTTTCTTGTTGCAGACCATCTCACGTGGATTTGCATGAGCTTGCATGGAAAGCTTTCAGAAAATTGCATTTTTGACCCCCAAGTTCCCTTTTGTCTTGCTATGGCCCAATTAGTTGAATAATTTAATCACTTTTGTCATTCTAGAATCTTAATTGCTTTTGGTTTGCTTTGACATGATTTTGGGTAAGACGTTTAGTGAGTTTTAGGATGCATTTTGAGGTTCAATAAGTTTTAATAGAATTTTTTTAGCTGGGATTTGTGTTCTAATCACATTTTTGCATTTGATTTTTATGGGTCTCATCTTAAGTCATCATTTTTGGTATTTTATTTTACTTTCTTTTAGAAATTTTCATGTCCTTCTAATTAAGTCCCTCTTGCATTAATTGCTTTGTACATAGTTGGTTTGTCTATGTAAACACTTTAATTGACTCAATTTAGTGTTTAACTTTCATTTTTTTATATTTAATTTTTGTTTCATGTGATTGTTTGATAATTTAAGTGGTACCTTGACCTTTTTATTATTTTGGAGGGTAAGTTAGTAATTTCACTACGTTAGGGCGTCGCTTCAAGGGAGGTACACTCTATCCTTCATTTGCACTTCATTTGACCCTACGTGCTCCTACGTGTTATGTGAATATGCATGCCTACTCCGCTTTCCTTACCTCCTTGCGTGCATTTGCTTGCTTTTACTTTTATTTGAGTTTTATGGGGTATGTGTACACCTCTTGGCTTGTAATAGATAGGGCTCGGAGAGCATCTGGTCCATTTCCCCTTCCCCTTTATGCTTTCATGGGGTATGTGTACACCTCTTGGCTTGTAATAGCTAGGGCTCGTAGAGCATCTGGTCCATTTCCCCTTCCCCTTGGTTGCTTGCTTTTGTTGTTACATGTTAAATTGCTTTAGTAGGCTCTTGCATCTAGTCGAGCATGCTAAGTGCTACGTGCTATGTGCTTATACGTGTTTGGCATGTCTACTCGCTTTTTATAGCATGAATGAATGTGATGGATGAATGTACGTCACCACACTAGTCCAATGCTGGTTGTGGCTCATCATTTCATTAGGAATTCATAGAAAGGGCTAGTCCAACGCTAGACCCAATAGGATTTTTCCTTTGTTTTTCATTAATGCATTATTTGCCTGTTCACTACATATCATGCATTTTTCCTTAGTTTTATCATCTGGCATGCTCCTCGATTCCCCTTTCCCCTCATTTTAGGATTTTTGCACCCCATACTAGCAATAGGGTTCATTTTGCTTGAGTGTCCCCTTCCGATAAGGGAAACGAGCGAGTGTGGCTACTCGATAACCTTAGCACGCTAGTTTTGCCTTCTAATCAAAGGGAAAATCAAGTCACGATTTAGGTCCCCCCGTACCCAATATGCATGAATTCCCTAGGCTCATGCATTCTCAATCCACTCTATCATTACACTTTCACTTTTGTCTCATTTGCACACATGCACCTTTTTATAACTTTCACTTGCTTTTCTATCTTCACTTGCACACGAACATTTTTACCTTCACTCGCACACGAGTACTTTCATCTACATTTGCACACCTTCACTCTTATCTTATTACTTTTATCATTTTTCTCACTTCACACAAACTCACACTTTCACATGGCATGCATTCCACTCATTTTTCACGTCATTTAGGTTTAGGTGTGACCTCTCCAAAAGGATCATTATTGGGCTTCACAATTAATGTGATTGGCACCACTCAACCTTTGAAGAGAAATTTCCCCCAATTCCCCTAGGTCTAGATTTTTGCATTCATATAGACATATCCAATACGCGATACATACCTTGGGTAGAAAAATTAGGGAAAATTGGTTTAAGTCACGCAACTAGCCTTGGCTAGGTCGAAGGGGTGCCTTGGATTTTTATCCTTGCCTTCCCCTTCGTCAAATGTGACCCCCGATCCCTCTTTTGGTTACGTAGACCCAAAAGTTCTCAAAAAGGGTTTATTTACTTTTTTTTTATTCAAAAAAACAAAAATCATTTTTGGGTGACTTGGTACACCCTAACTCGATACCAAGTGGCGACTCCATTTTTTGATACAAAAAACCCTTTTGAACTTCACTTGGCCAAATCGTCGCATTCTAAGTCCCATGGCCTTTTACTTTTCATTTTGCACACGTTCACACATTGCACACCACACACCACTCAATTCAACACACATCACTTACCATCAAAAAGTGGGGCGCGACAGTTGGCGACTCCACTGGGGATTTCCTAAGTGGGTCCAAGCATTTGATTTGACCATTCTTTTCCCTTTTCTACCCTTTTTATGCATAGCATTTGGATATTAGGGTTGCATTTTTCTATTTTTAGGACTTTTGGCCTTGCACGCGTATCAAACTACTCCCTCACTCACGTATGTATGATTGGTTGTTTGGATGTATATTTTGCTTGTTTTATCTCGCGCTTTGCATTGCATTTGGGTGGGGGGATATACCCTAGAGCCTCGCGTGGGTTCTTGATCCCTCCCCTCCAAACGAGCACTAGCATACGTGCATACGCTTTAATTTTTCGTCCCTCATTTATTTTTCTTTTAGTGGCTTGTCACGCCACTCCACCCTGTTAGGACTTTAGGCGACCCACTTGGACGTGTGATCGTGACACGACGTGTGCGTAGCACGATCCGAGGGGTCACTTAATCTTCCGCTTTAAGCTTTGGGTTAATAGCCTTTAGCTTTTAGTGGAAGGTTGAGGATTTTTGATAGATTCACTCAGACATGTGGCCGTGACACGACGTGTGCGTAGCAATGTCTGGGGAATCGCTCGAGCCACCGACAAAGAACCTTGGGATTGATGACCCTTGGTTTCCAAGTCTGAAGGCTCGGGGACCTAAAACCTATCGAGTCTAGCTGCATTAGTGAGCCCTAACCTCATGCATCCATGATAGTGTTACCTAGGATAGAGTCTACCTTACCCTATTAGGGACACGATTCACGAGGGGAGGGGTCCAACCCCTTTCTCCTTTTTATTGCTTTATTTCTTTGTATTTATTTCGTTGCTGCAATGTGTTATGTGCATTTATCTGGCTGAGCTAACTTTTCTTGGTTTTGTGTCCCCATTGCATTCACAAACTTTAGCAAATAAGAGGTCTGGTACGACCTTCTTTTAGAACCCACCCTCGTGGATAGGTTATTGCATGTTTAAAGATTTTGGTATATTGCATTCATAGATTAGTAATTGCATATCATTCTAGGCCTACCTTGGCGTATGAAAGGTCCTTTTAGGTCATGATTTCATTTCAAATTGCATGTTTTACTGCTTTAATAAACTGGCATCATGCATAAACCCTAGAAAGGGAATGCCATTTAGGGGATCCCGCGTTAGGAATAAACCACCTTATGTCTCGGATACTTAATCCAGTGAGACTTGCACGTTTACATTTTGTACCATCCAAAGGGGTAGTGCACAAGGTAAGGTAGGATCCGATCATTTTCATAGAGTGATCCTTGGAATATGAGCATCTAATAATCACTTTTTGGCCATTTTATAAAAAATTGGTAAAAATCCCTTGCGTGAAGGACATTAATTTGAAGAAATTCACAAATGATTCCTTCTATTGAGACGATAAATAAATTGAGGCCAAAATTTGATTTTTAGAAGCTCATAGGCTAATGCATCTCAATAATTTTGAAATAACCAATGGCCAGACAATTCAACCAATCCATTTTGCCAATTCATTCAATAAATCATCATTTCATTTGACCAATTCACCCTTTTTAGGGTTACCTGGTCGATTTTGAATAAATCATCATTTCATTTGACCAATTCACCCTTTTTAGGGTTACCTGGTCGATTTTGAATAAATCATCATTTCATTTGACCAATTCACCCTTTTTAGGGTTACCTGGTCGATTTTGAATAAATCATCAATTCATTTGACCAATTTACCCTTTTTAGGGTCATTTGACCAATTTACCCTTTTTAGGGTCGCCTGGTCGATTTTGAATAAATCGTCAATTCATTTGACCAATTTACCCTTCTTAGGGTCATCCGGTCGATTTTGAATTTGACCAATTTACCCTTTTTGGGTCATTCGGCCGATTTTTGAATAAATCACTAATTCAATTTCATTCATTTGGCCAATTTACCCATTTGTAGGGCAACCGAGCCGATTTTGAATAAACCAAGTTTCGTTCAATCTATTTGATCAATTTACCCTTTTTAGGGTGATCTGATTAATTTTGGATAAATCATCAATTTCGTCCGATTCATTTGACCAGTTTACCCTTTTAGGGCGATCCGGTCCATTTTGCATAAAATTCTCAATTTCGTTCGATCAAATTCCTTTTTTAGGATGATTCGGTCATTTTAAGTAAATTTTTAAATTTCACTCAAATCATTTGACTAGTTTCCCTTTTTAGGGTAATCCGGTCGATTTTAAATAAATTGTCAATTTCATTCAACCCACTTGACTAATCAGGATTTCAATGTCAATTTCAAATTGGGAAACTTAGTCGATTTTTTAGAAAACCATCCATTGCATCCAGCCATTTGATCAGTTGGAGTTTTGACTCACTGAGAAAATTTGTCAAAACGAATTCCCATCTTTTCGATAGGAAGTTTGTCAAGGTCAAACCCGTGCGTTTTTGCAAGTTCTTGTCTCGATCCAAAGTGGTCAATCCCTTCGGACGTTGTCCTCATTTTGACAAATCTCTCGTTGACCAAATTCTTTCAAAAAAATTATTTTTCACTCAATGAGTTGATCAGATCCATCAGGTATGGTATGGTGCCTACCTCAGAGGATTGCATTTTCATGCTAGGCCTACCCTTGGCACAAAAAGGGCTCCTCCATAGGACATGCATCCGAATTCTTTGGATATTTACTAACTCTTGTCTTTTTCTTTTCCTTTTCTTTATTTTTATTGGAATAGCTAAACGACGGCTAAATCTAAAGGCAATCTTTCAAAATTTTCAGGTAATATTTAAACATAGCTTCTCGTCGAAGCCCCATCATAACGCGATCCCGCACTCAAGCACAGAGGAATCGTGTAAACATGAGTGCTCTGCCAGAATCATCCGATAAGGCCGTTGCAACTACCCAGCCGGAAGCCGCAAGTCCTGGGGTTCAGTTGACTGAATTGCTCACAAGATTTGGAGAAATGGCATCCGAAATGGCCGCTCAAAAGAAATTGATCGATGAGCTCATTAGTAGCGGAGTGCAACCTGAGCTTGGGCCTGCCACACAGCCACAATCCTTACCATTTGTTATTCCTCCAAATCAAACCACGTTTGAAAACCCGCAATATGCTTACACTCAAAATCCTCTATTCAATCCTCTTTACGGGCAAGGGTTTCCACCTCAAGGTGACCCAAACATACATCCGAATCCAGCTTTTTATCAAACTACCGCAGAGCCTGTGATACCGGAGCACACTTTCCAAAACAAGCCAGAAATGGGGGAATCTTCTGCTCCAATTGATATGAAATTGCTTAAGCGTCTGGACCGCTTTGATGAGTTTATGAGGAAAAGTCAGGGCTTAAACAAGCAAGGAGTGCTGGACTATGACGAGCTTTGTCTTTTCCCAAATGTGCAGTTACCTGAGGGGTTCAAAACTCCGAAGTTTAACAAATACGATGGCACGGGCAATCCCAAGACGCACCTCCGATTGTTCGCCAACAAGTTGGGTAGGCCAACAGATGATGAAAATCTGCCTTTGCGGCTATTCCCAGAAAGTCTGGAGGGGGATGCACTCGACTGGTATTCCAAGCTGAAACCCGAAGAGGCGAAGACCTGGCTTGACTTGTCCAACGCTTTTGTAAAGCAGTACGAGTATAACTGCGAGCTGGCTCCGACGCGAACCACGTTGGAAGGAACAAAAAGAAAACCCTCTGAGGACCACAAGACTTATGCCAAGAGGTGGAGGAAAGTAGCTGCAAAGGTCGAGCCGCCAATGACTGAAGATGAAATCATACGCACCTTCATTAAAGCACACGATCCCCCGTATTTTGAGGAAATCTTTCGCATGACTGGATGCTCATTTGCTGCTATCGTCAACAAGCTTGAAGAATATGATGATTTTGTGAAGGCTGGAAAGATCGTTAATGTGTCGGCTCTGAAATCACAATTGGAAGCAATGCAAAATCAAGGCAGCAATAACAAGAAATTCCTGTTCAAAAAAAGGGAAGAGGAAGTTTCATCTGTCTCAAAACAAGGAGTTTCTTTCCGACCTAGATCCCAACAATATCCCACCTACTCCCCCCATTATCCATACCAACCACACCTTCAACCTGTGTACCATACCACTATTAACCACCCGCAACCTCGACCAAATTACCTAAACACACCTACAACTCCATTCCATATTTCTCCACATAACTTTCAAACTAGACCTCGCTCTCCTTATCATCCAAGACCCACCTTACCCGCCAACCATAATTACAACTATCAACAGACCGCTGGCATCCGAGACCCGGCCCGATATAGAACTTTTACCAATTTAGGTCGGCCCTTGGATCAACTGTATGAGCAGCTCAAGGCCGCGGGGAAAATTGGTACAATACCTCCTAAAGTCTATACTAAAGGAGTTCCCCCTGGTTATAATCCTCAATCTTTTTGTGCCTACCATTCTGGAGCTCCTGGACATTCTACTGTCAATTGTTGGGTACTTAAACACAAAATCCAAGACATGATTGAGGCCGGAGACATAATTTTGAAAGGGAGGGAAGAACAAGGACCCAATATAAGTATAAATCCTTTTCCTGAACACAAGGACACCTTCGAGGCATCCACCTCCAATGACGAAATTTGAGGGTCTTGAAGAGCTTTTCACAAATTGGATGGCTGACTATCTTCCCTCTCGAAGGGAATTTTGATAAATCTAGGGGTTGACATTTGCTAAAATTCATGAAAACTTTTTCTTGCATATGTACATAGCATCTTTTGCAATTTGATTATTTGTTTATTTGATTATTGTTTTGACTTTCTGTTAATTCTTTGAGATGGCCAAAGGCAAAGTTATTTGACTCTTTGAATATCACTGTTTTGGAATTTGATGAAACCCTTTATTGAAAATCCGTCCATTAAAAAGCCCTCATTGAGAAATTCCTTCATTGAGAAAGCCTTCATTGAGAAATTCCTTCATTGAGAAAGCCTTCATTAAGAAAATCCTTCATTGAGAAAGTTTTCATTGAGAAAACCATTGAAAAACCCCTTCATTAAAAACCACTTCGCTGGAAAAATCCCTTCATTAAGGAATCCCTTCACTGGAAAAATTCTTTCATTTGAGAATTCCTTCATTGATAAATCCCTTCATTCGAGAAAATCTCTTTCCAGCCAGGTTGGAAGTTGATTGGTTAAAGCAGTATCATTAACGATAGATTCTGATTGATGAAAAGAAGTTGAATGCTATATGCTATGACCAACGTTGTCAAAACGCATGGCCTATGTTCATAACAAAAGGATCCGCCACCGATCTTCTGAAGAAGGAAACAAAGTGCTAAAGCGATGAAAGACGAAGTCGAAGGCAAATTTGCTTCAAATCAACAAAGCTTATTGGGTGTTCAAAGGAGAGATGGAAGGACAGACATTCCCTTAACCTATCAACTCGGACATGTGTAAGATGTTCTTTATTTGATTATGCAAAGTTTCTTTTAGGGAGTCATGCAAGAGACGAGGCAAAAGTCAGGCCATCTTCCTTTCCAATCAAAACATTTCATCCCTAGTCGTCCCTTTTGAGCTATCAGAACAATAATTTTTTCGTTTGGCAGCCCCTGAAGATTGCAAACCCCACACTGGGGCAAATTCATTCTGAAAAGAGATGATTAGAAGGGGAAAGCCCTACACTAGGGCAAATTTATTTTCGAAAATGCAAAAAAAATGAAAAAAAAGAGAAAGAAAAAGAAAAGGAAGAAAGAACCCCACACTGGGGCAAATTTAGTTTTTGAAAAATGCAAAAGTAAGAAGAATGCAATGAAGGAAAAGCAAAAAAAGAAAATCCAATCAAACTGGGGCAAAATTTTCCTCAGTTTCGTTCAAAATTGGAAATAATTTCAAAATGATGCAATCTCAGGCTATCTCACACCCCTCTCATCAGAATTTGCTTTCAAGCCTCAACTTTTCTTGGAAAACACCCCACCTGACTTCATTTCAAAAGCCCAAAGTCCTGGCTTTCGTCATTTGCCGTATTTTCTATTGGGAAATTTGCTAATCAACTGGCAAGTGATGTCCATAATGCCTTCGCCTAATCTTACAAGGGAAGCGCATTTTACTGATGTCAGCAATCTTCAGTTCATACTCCTGAGTCGATTATGGTTGAGTTTTTCCATTGTTCCTTAGGTGAAACCCGAAAGGGCACCTCAAAAGAAAAGGAGAAAAAGAAAAGAAAAAAGAAGAAAACAAAAACAAAAACAAAACAAAAGAAAAGGAGTGGGGGCAACCTTGGTGAAAACCCGAAAGGGCGCCAAGGTAGGATTTCTGCAATGAGCAAGCACAAGGAGGAACAACTGGTGGTTTGATCCATTTGGATTTCTCCTCATTTTTGTCATACCCCTGCCAATATTGAATTCCCGAACAAGGATATTCAGAGATTCGAATACACATCCTTTGGCCAAAACTGTGTCATTTTGTAAAACATTCTTTGGCAAATTCATTCTTAAGAAACTCATTTTTACCAAATTTCTTGCATTCATGGCATTTTTGTAGAATTTAAGCACAATTAGTTGTGAGTGCATTCTTGTGCATATTCATTTTTACATGACATGTGAATTTTTCTTGCATACCTCATTCTTTATCATTGAATTGTGGTAAATGACAACCCCCGTGGTTTACTCGAAGCATACTTGGGTTCAGTCATCTCTTAAAAAGGGCTAAGGCGCAACCAAGCCAATTACGAAGGCTTCGCAATATGGCAAAATGCTTGCCCGGTCAGTCTGGAAAAGCAGAGACATTTGAAATGATAAATCCAACCAAGTCAGATACCCCGGCCAACTTTGACGAAGGCATCAAAAGGCTTATGTTTACACGATTCTCAAAAGGCAAGCGGATCAAATGATGGTGGCAATTCTTTTGTTTTTTTTTTTCTCTTTTGCAGGAAAATTTCATGCATGGACAAAAACAATCACACCTCGCACTGGAATCGGTGTTGGAAGGAGTCCTCTGATGAACAAAGGCAAATCGAAAATGTTGCAAGTAAATTTGATCAAAAGGTGCAACAGCGTGGCGATACAGATTCAACTATGGACTCAAATTCCAGAAATCCGTCATACTGGAGCAAATTATTTTTTTGGAAAGGTTCTCAAAAGTCAAAAAAAAAAAAGAGAAGAAAAAGCGAAGAGAAAAGAAAATCATCAATCATCAATCAACAATTAAAAATCAAATCAAGCTTCATTTCGGCAGGACTGGGTTTTATCCCGCTGACCGCTTATCTCGGCAGGACCGGGTATAATCCCGCTGACCGCTCTTTATCAAATTGGGACCGGGTTTTATCCCGCCAATCTCGGCAGGACCGGGTATAATCCCGCTGACCGCTTTTTATCAAATTGGGACCGGGTTTCAAATCCCGCCAATCTCGGCAGGACCGGGTATAATCCCGCTGACCGCTTTTTTCGTTGGGACCGGGTTTCATCCCGCCAACCTCGGCAGGATCGGGTATTATCCCACTGGTCGATCATCTTGGCAGGACCGGGTATAATCCCGCTGACCGCTTTTTTCGTTGGGACCGGGTTTCATCCCGCCAACCTCGGCAGGATCGGGTATTATCCCACTGGTCGATCATCTTGGCAGGACCGGGTATAATCCCGCTGGCCGCTTTTTTCGTTGGGACCAGGTTTCATCCCGCCAACCTCGGCAGGATCGGGTATTATCCCACTGGTCGATAATCATGGCAGGTTCGGGTTTAATCCCACTGACCAATTCATTACTGGGGCAAATCTGTGGATACATTTTCAAATAAAGTCTTATACAGTTTTCTTCATACAATCCCATTTAAATTCCTGTTCGGGTCTACCCCGTTTTTAATTTCTGTTCGGGTCTATCCCGTGGGTCTACCCAATGTTACATTTCTGTTCGGGTCTATCCCATGGGTCTATCCCAAATTTTAAACTTCTGTTCGGGTCTATCCCGTTTTAAATTTCTGTTCGGGTCTATCCCGTGGGGCTATCCCAATTTTACATTTCTGTCCAGGTCTGTCCCGTTTTAAACTTCCAGTTCGGGTCTATCCCGTTTTAAATTTCTCGTCCGACTCAGTCTCATTAAAAGGAGTCAGTCCTCATGTCAATAACAGCAGTCGTTCGAGTAGCTGAAGCCGAATGACTCAGGTAAGTATTTGGTGTCTACTTCTTTGTCTCAAGTTTTTTCAAAACTCAGACAAAGAGGGGCAAACTGTAGACACCAAATTTTGAATAATTTTATGTAGCATCTATTTCATGATTTTCATTTTTAGATTGCTTGCATTTTAGTTCGTTATTGTGTGTTTTGCACTATTAGTTGTTATGATATTTTAGTTTTATTCATTTTCGCCCTTTTTGTTGACCTGTTTCATTTGCTATTTATTCTTGTTTACTTTTAGTTTTAGTTTTAGTTTTTAGTTTTAGTTTTTAAGTTTAAAATTAGCATAGAGTTTTTAGGGAAAAGAAAAGGAAAACACCAAAAATATGTTTTAGTCATTTTGTTTTTATTCAATGCTTTCTTGAAAGAAAAATGAAAATGAAAATGAAAAATGAAAAAAAGAGAAAAAAGAAAAAAGGAAAATTTGTTCACAAAAATATGTTTATTTCTTTAAATTCAATCTTTGGGCACATTAGTTGTTTTTATTAAGTTATTTTGAGAAAAAGAAAATGAATGAAAATGAAAAAGAAAATGTAGAAAAAGATGGAAAAATGGCCATTTTTGTTGTTTTTAGTTGTTTAGTTTTTAAATTATTTTCATTATTATTCCTATTATTATTACCTGGTTTTTGTCAATTTGTTATTATTATTATTTATATTTTTATCATTTCTGTATGTATTAAGTTGAAAGTTAAAAAAAAAAAAAAAAAAAAAAAAGAAAGAGTGAAACGCGGCATGCAAGCTGCGTGTTGCCGCAGCTTGCAAACCAAGGGCTGGGCAGCCCCTTTAGCTGCAAATATGGGGAGATTGTTTTAGGGTTGAGTGCCTCATATAAATGGAAAAAGAAAGGAGAGCCGCAGAAGAGGATCGGGGGGAGTTTTTTAGGGAGAAGATTCGGGAACGGAAAAAAAAACTAGAAGGCTAGGTAGCGGCTAGGGGTTGAAGGGGGAGCATCTAAGAACAGCTTGGAGAGGAACCGGAAAACAGAGAGAAAGCCGAGAGACAAGAGGGAGCCGGGGAGATAAAAAAACAGCAAAGGAAAGAGAAAAGAAAAAGAATAGCGGAGGAGGTAGAAATAGAGAGAGCCACGGCTGAGAGAGTCATCAGCAAAGGAAAAGAAAAGCAAGGATTCTCCAGCACTGCTGCCGCTGATCTGCCTGGGCGTTGCTCTCCAGAAACCAGCGTCTCTTGCCTGAAGTTCTCACGGTTGACTTACTTCGCCAAGGTGATCCTAGCCTTTCTTGCCGTCATTTTCCATACCATTTGGAAAATCTGAGTTTCGTTGCATAAATTTCTTCTTTGTGTACGCCATATTTTGTTTTCTGTTTTCGTGGTTTTCTCTCTGGTTCTGGTTAGGTAAATCGTTATGGCCATATCTTCGTGTTTGAATTGTGTTTGTTATAAGTCATGGAACCCAGGATATAAAAATCATTTCTAGTTTCCTTTGGTCGATGGTTTAATCTTCAGGTTTGCCGAAAGGGAAATTGTAGAAATTTTTCCAGATTTTCGTAGGCTCTTTCCCTCTAAATTTTGCATCTAAACATGAGAGTTTTGTGGTTCAAAGTGGAAAAATGTGCAGTCACGTCGTCACCCTGATTCATGTTTCATTGATTAAAGCCCTGAGTGGTGCTTGAATGAACAAAACCAGAAAGTTGCAAAAGGTTTTCGGTTTTAGGATTATTGTCCTGTCTGGATTCTTAAGTGCATCCTTGAGTGCCGTTTCCTTTATGTTTTTTGCAATGTTTTAGCAATGAAAGGCTTGCATATCATGGTGTTCTTTGGTTTGGAAATGGGTTGGAATTTCTGGTTTCCATTTTGCATGCTTCACGGTTGGAATTGCTGGGTATCATGGTTGGAATTTCTGGTAGCTAGTTCACGCTTCCTTACTGCATTTTGTGCATTACACTTGGTAGGTTGGTTTTAAGTTGATGTATGAGCATGTTTCGTGGGTGAATTGCAGCAAGACGGAAGTGGTGTCTTTTGCTGCAATTTGCTGCAATTTGCTGCATTTTAGCTGCATTCAGTGGGTAAAAATTGTTGTTTTTGCTGAAGTCCATGGAATGTCTTGAATTTTCTTTTGGTTTGCTGGTTGCTTGGTGGTAATTCCTCGCATTTGCTGACTGTAATTTGAAGCAGTGTTGGTTTGGCACGATAGCAGATCACAACAATGTCACTTGCTCCTTGTCCGTCATTGCATTTTGATACATTAGCTGAAGTGTGGTGTTGTCTTTGCTGCATTCTTTTTGGTTCCTTCACTGCTAAAACAGATATCTGGAAAATGTGCATGCATTTGGTAGATGAATGGGGAGTCCAAAGCAATGTTTCTGCCTTTAATCAACATGAGCTCATAGCTGCAGAAAATTCCGCAGCGAACAACAAAAGGAATTGCATTTTCTGTTCTGTTTTCTCTTCCGTAGTTGCTCTCCAAGTCCTTTCCCCCTAAGTTGCATGTTTAATCTGTTTTGAGGGAAAGGAAATAGGAGGTTAGGTGTTTGAGTTTGCATGTTTAAAACCTGAATTACGGGAGCAATGGCCGAATGTTTTGCTGGAAAAATGAACTTTAGGCTGCCGAACCATTCCACATGAATGTCTGTCCAGAATTTTGTAATGCATTAGCTCCTTTATTGTTCTTGTTTGTTTGGAGTTAAGGTTAAGTAACTTGTTGTTTAGTTAGAGTTATGATGTTGGGATTGGAAAGTATCCAACCAAAGCCATGTAGTTGAATCAAAAATCTGGTTTGCATGATAAGCTGTGGCTGGAAAATAATCAATCTGTTTTGCCGAGCCATTTTTGCATGTTTTTTCCAGATTTTTTGCACTAGATCTTGCTAAGTTTCCTGCTTGTTTGAATGGTAGTGACTATGAAGTGGGTTGTCTAGTCTGAATTTGTGATGTTGGTTTGAAAACTATCCAATCAAAGTTGTGCTCAAAATCTGGTTTTTGAACAAACGAAAATGCAGCAGGTTTTGTTGTATTAGTTTCATCCGTAAGCTTGCATGAAGCATTCCCAAAGTTTGCATGATTTTCTTCTATGTCTTTGTATGTTTGATGCCCATTTTATGCTTGGTTGTCTAGTTTAAAGTTTTGGAGTTTTAGATCAAGAAAGTTTTAGTTAAGGAATATGGTTGAACTTGAGTTTGATGTTCCAAGATGAAAAATGCATCAGGAAATCCTTCTACGTGATTGCATGGGTTTTGCATGAAAATACTTTTGAATTTTGCACATTGATCCTTCAAGTTTCCCCTTATCTTGCTGTGACCCAATTATGTGTTTGTTCTTACAATTAGGTCCTAAAACACTTGCACTTTAATCCCCTAAGTTCCCCCTTGTCTTGTTATAGTTCAATTAGTTGAATAATTTAATCACTTTTGTCATTCTAGAATCTTAATTGCTTTTGGTTTGCTTTGACATGACTTTGGGTAAGACGTTTAGTGAATTTTAGGATGCATTTTGAGGTTCAATAAGTTTTAATAGAATTTTTTAGCTTGGATTTGTGTTCTAATCACATTTCTACATTTGATTTTCATGGGCCTCATCTTAAGTCATCAATTTTGGTATTTTATTTTACTCTCTTTCAGAAATTTTCATGTCCTTCTAATTAAGTCCCTCTTGCATTAATTGCTTTGTACATGGTTGGTTTGTCTATGTAAATACTTTAATTGACTCAATTTAGTGTTTAACTTTCATTTTTCATATTTAATTTTTGTTTCGTGTGATTATTTGATAATTTAAGTGGTACCTTGACCTTTTTATTATTTTGGAGGGTAAGTTAGTAATTTCACTACGTTAGGGCGTCGCTTCAAGGGAGGTACACTCTATCCTTCATTTGCACTTCATTTGACCCTACGTGCTCCTACGTGTTATGTGAATACGCATGCCTACTCCGCTTTCCTTACCTCTTTGCATGCATTTACTTGCTTTTACTTTTATTTGAGTTTTATGGGGTATGTGTACACCTCTTGGCTTGTAATAGATAGGGCTCGGAGAGCATCTGGTCCATTTCCCTTTCCCCTTTTGCTTTTATGGGGTATGTGTACACCTCTTGGCTTGTAATAGATAGTGCTCGGAGAGCATCTGGTCCATTTCCCCTTCCCCTTGGTTGCTTGCTTTTGTTGCTACATGTTTAATTGCTTTATTAGGCTCTTGCATCTAGTCGAGCATGCTAAGTGTTACGTGTTACGTGTTTACGAGTGGTTTGGCATGTCTACTTGCTTTCATAGCCATGAATGAATGGAATGGATGAATGTACGTTTCCGCTAGTCCAACGCTAGTCGGAATTCATAGAATGGGCTAGTCCAACGCTAGACCCTTAGGGATTCCCCCTCGTTAGCACATTATTTGCTTGTTCACCACATATCACGCATTTTCCTTAGTTTTATCATTTGGCATGATCCTCGAACCCCTTTCCCCTCATTTTAGGTTTTGCATCCCATACTAGCTATAGGGTTCATTTTGCTTGAGTGTCCCCTTAAATATGGGATATAGACGAGTGTGGCTTTTTCTAAGCCTTAGCACGCTTGTATTCCCTCTATCAAAGGGTAAATTGAGTCACGATTTAGGTCTCCCCGTACCCAATATGCATGAATTCCCTAGGTTCATGCATTCTCAATCCACTCTATCATCACACTTACACTTTTGTTTCATTTGCACACCGACACTTTCGCACTTTTCTTTAAATTGCATACATGCATTTTTGCCCACTTGCACTTGGAGTATATATTTGCATTCAAAGACATTTGCACACCTCCACTTATATCGTATTTTTATCAATCTTCCCACTTCACAAACTCACATTTTCACATAGCATGCATTCCACTCATTTTTATGTCATTTAGGATCATGTGTGACCTCTCCGAAGGATCATTATTGGGCTTCACAAATTAATGTGATTGGCATCACTCAACCTTTGAAGAGAAATTTCCCCCATGTCCCCCTAGGTCTAGGTTTGTGCATTCATATAGGCATATCCAACACGCGATACATACCTTGGATAGAAAATTAGGAAAAATTGGTTTAAATCACGCAACTAGCCTTGGCTAGGTCGAAGGGGTGCCTTGGATTTTTATCCTCGCCTTCCCCTTCGTCAAATGTGACCCCCGATCCCTCTTTTGGTTACGTAGACCCAAAAGTTCTCTAAAAGGGTTTATTTACTTTTTCATTCAAAAACAAAAATTATTTTTGGGTGACTTGGTACACCCTAACTCTATACCAAGTGGCGACTCCATTTTTGATACAAAAAACCCTTTTTGAACTTTATATGGCCAAACCGTCGCATTCTCAAGTCCCATGGCCTTTATTTTCATTTTGCACACGTTCACATATTCTACACACACACACACACATCACCACATCAAAAGTGGGGCGCGACATTAACAGTTTAGGCATGCAACTTAATCAAGATAATGCACTTTTGCTCTTCCTTAGCATGACTTGTTGACCTCAGAAAAGTTCTTTTTATTGCAATGCATTTAATTAAAGAATGTTCAGTTATGTTTCACATTCTTTTTGGTCAAATGTACTAAAAAGAAATTGTCTGCCCTGCTCTTCCGACCAGTAGTCTATAAGACACCAACTAAATAGCCAAAAGCCTACTAGAATACGATATGAAGCATTCCACGAAGCATTACTTACACTGCAGTGGGACAGAAAAAATCAGAAAAATTCCACAATAATCTAGTAGAAAGCAGGGATTACCTGCAGCTTCTCATGGTGGAATGCAGGAGTAATTAACCTTCTACGCTTGGCCCATTTCTCACCTTCCAAGGTTGAGACTTCCAGCGTTAAAAGGTCCACAAGAGGGTTCTGTGGAGGCTTTTGGAAGTGACTATCCTTGTCATTCAACATCAGCCTCATCAGCTCTGCCTTCCCCATTATCAATCTCGGCCTTGTTCCAGTCCAACTCAGGCATACTTTTCCTATTTTAGCAAACCAAGCCACCATTAATCACAATTCAATGGAGTCATAGTTTTTATTTTTCTTGGTTGATGTAATTGTCGAGCTTGTAATAACATGCAAATAATTAAAATGTTTCACCCCTTAGAACCATGTAAACTATGATTAATTCAAATTGAATAAACTAGGCTTCTATCTTTCACTGGCTTGTCAACATGTATCCTTTTAAGACTCTTTCACGCGAAGTATCTAGTCACATGAGATTTATTTGTAATCACTTTTCTAAGATTCACCAGTTTCTCGGTTGTCTAGACATTTTATCAAACAGGTTATAGGCAACAAATCCATAACAAAATAGTCAGATGAATCAAGTAGACAACCGAGAGGAATAAAGCTAAACAACAAGTGCACTCAAATTATAAACTATTACTATATCCATTTCAATCTCAAACAGACTAGGCCAGAGGATCGGTATCGGTACTCACAAATCAAGGATTTGGCTGTGGCTTTCTCCACCTAGTTGTAATCGCTCCCCATGCTAGGAAAGGCAGGATACTCTTAGAAAGGAGAGTCTGGAACTCTTTTCACAGTTCTCGTGACTAATTCTTCCTTACTTTAACTGGTCACGGGAGCCAGAAAGAGCGAAAGGAAAGAAAGTGAAAGAAAGTCTCATTTAGTACCTCGGTGGTCTATTATTTTCCAGGTTTCCTTTACCCATCTGCAATCGTCTTGCGCCATCTACAAAAAGCTCCGTCTTAACGTCCCTACTTGGCTGAGAGATAATTTACGGAGAGTTAGTTTGCGGAGAGAGTGTTTTTTGTGAGAGAGATGAGAAGAAGCAAAATTTGACTAAGTATTTTGGCCGGCGAATTGAAAGTTTTGAATATTTCACAGCAAATGAATCTTCCGCCAATTCACTATATATGATGTTGTTTTGCGCCTTTTCTTTTATTTTTTTTGGTATATCTCACATTTTCTCAAGTGTCATGATAGGTAGTCTAAAGGCACATTATTATTCTTATATCAGATAAAATAAAATAAAAATTAGAGTGTATATTATTGAGTTGATAACAAATATCATAATAGAAGTGTTATAATGACACAAACCAACAAGTGTTCTTATAGACATGTCAGGAAAAGCCATTTTTGTTATAGTGTGCCTTCATAACAACAAGAGTTCCTCGAGTGATTTTGAGAACTCCATCTCCACCTGAATACCTACACCCAATAGACTCAAGAGTGCCCAAAGAGATGAGATTTTTCTTCAAATCTAGAACATGTCTAACATCTGTGAGCGTTCTCACAATACAATTGTACATTTTAATCCGGATTGTGCCTTTGTAAACAACTTTACAAGCAGCGTTGTTGCCTATTAAGACAACTCCACCTTCAGTTGATTCATATGTTGAAAACTAGTCCCTACTGGGACACATATGATACGAACAATCCGAATCTAAAATCCACTCATTGTTAGACCTAAAATTATTTTCTGTTGCACAGAAAATGGTTCTGTGAGATCCCGTAAATTTCACAAGTCCTCCCTAGGCATTATTCTATTTCTTTACGATCTAATGGTCCTAGAAACGTGTTCATATATGAGTGCGTGTCGTGTATGCTCACTGTACTCGCGGGAATTTTAAATCTTTGTTGGACGAGCGAAGGAGCGCAACGTTTGAACTTGGAAAAGAAAAGAAAAGTTTTGAAAAAAAGGCAGGGGCCAAATCCGGCCGCAAATCTGGCCAGTTCTTGGCCGGATTGCTGGCCGGATTGTTTGAACATTTTGAAAAAAAAAAATTCGACTTAGCCACTGCCTTGAATCCGGCCAAATCCGGCCGGATTCTGACGTGGCAGCTTCGGTTGCCAAGTTTGACCGACTGTTTCCTGCCTTTTTATCTCACTTTTGCACCCAAAATATCTCATTTTCTTCCCTGGTTCATCCGTGAGCTTTGAGGGAAAGAAACCTCTTCATTTTCCAACTTCAATTTTGTCCCAAAATCTTGTGATTTCACCGATGGTTTTGGACAATATTTCACACAAGGGTTCTCTATGGTGGTTTAAAGCTTTTGATGGATTGGTTTTTGAAGGGAAGCTCTAGGTGGATAGCTCTCTTGAATTTGAGGTAAGATTGGATATGCAAGTTTCCTTTGGTTCTAATATTGGTTAATTAATGGTTTGTGGTGGTCATGTATGTTATTTGGTGGAGTATTTCATGGGTTTATGGAAATTATGGTGATTTTCTGATTTATTGGGTATTTTTATGACTTTATATGAAAGTCTTGGATTGGATTTGGATTAGTGGTTTAAATGGTGTTAATGGAAGCTCTTGTACGTTATTTATGGTTGTTGCGGAAAATTTCCGTATGTGAAGTGAATTTCCGGTTTCTAGGGTTTCAAATTAGGGATTTTTCCAAGGTTGGCTTTAAGTTTTTAATTGGCTTTGATTGAAGGAAATTATGGCTTAATTGAATGTATGGTATTGTTTATGAACCATATGGGTGACTGTGGTTAATTGTTATGAGAATTGGTATTTGAAGGTAGGTTGGAAATGTGTAAAATTTAGGGCTTATGCCGTCCAATTTTTGAGAGTATGTGTCTGTTTTGAATTTGAATTGATCTTGATTCATTTTATGGAAATTCTTGTGATTTGGACATTGGGAGGATTAAGTTCCATATTAGTGGCATTTCTAAACTTTGTTTAAGTTTATTCATCCTTGTTTTGGCCTGTACATGATTGGTATAGGCTAGTCTCATGTTAAGAGGGGATTTCTAGCCCTTACTTGTGATTAGTGATAGTCATAGGCAAAGGTCGGTTCAAGAAGAGTAATTTCAGTTTTTCCCTGTTTCTGGACTGAACTTGGACTGTCATTTTCTCTGTACTGTAGACCGAATCAACTTTTGCTCAAAACATGAAACTTGTAGATATATGAGTTGACTACTTGCCTGCAAAATTTCAGATTGAATGGAGTACTGTGGCTTGTAAATTGACCGAAATACAGAAATACCCATGACTGCCCCATAACCCCTGTTTTATGACAGTTTTCATTCTTTCTCTAGGATTCGGATTTTGACCCTGAATAAGTATGTTTTGGCCTTGGAAATCTTCATAAAAAAATGTTGACATATGCCTTAGCTTCGTAACGCCATAAGATTCGTTTCGATCGGATAAGTGTAGCTTTACTTGTGATTAAAATGCCAAAAGGCAATAGAAGCTTGTTAATTTTAGAATTTCCTTTGCTTGACTTGATATTTGTAATTTAGGGTTTCAACTTGATCAAGGTAATGAGGTATGCCGGATAAGGTTCGTGAGCCGTGGTTGGTGAGTGATCCCTCAACTACTTTTCCACAGTTACTTTGGAAATAAGTCTTGCATCGATTTCATGATTTGCATATCATTGCGTTTGTGTGTGTGCCATGACATTTGACTCGGGTGAGTTCTTGGGAAAATCTTGTGCTTAGAACCAATGTCCCCGCTACTGTTTACGCATTCCTTGGAGCACGATGGCTCCTTATACCTGTTTATCCGTTACTTGATCTAAGGGAGCGCTGGATATCTAAGTACAAGAATTTCACTGGCTCCAAGAGAGCAATATACGCACATTTGATCACTAATTCTTGCATCATTTAAATGCACAATTGTAAAGTTTATTGGATTACTGATTTTACTGTTCACTCGCTGAGCTTCTAGCTCACCCCAAATGTTTTCTTCTCCCCACAGGGATCGAGGCAAAGGAAGAGCTTGTATTACGATATTTGTGTAGCTGGATGGAGTATCTTATGTATGTTTTGACTTTGGTTTTCTTCTTGTGTAATAGTTGATATTAGGGGTGTATGAAGGTTTGAGATTGGTCGGATATATATGTATATACGTTCGTATGAATGTTTGAACTTGAAGGGATGAACGTGTACGTTCCACGTTTGGGATTTAGTTCCACTGCGTTTGTGATAGGAAATTCTTGGAGAATTTGTATATATGTGAGTTTTATATTGCAATTTGTTTGAGGACTGTAGTGAACGACTGAGTCCCGGCGAGAGCTGGGCAGGCGGCCCGCCGAACCCTCTAGTTCGCCTTAGGGGAAGGTGGGGTCGTCACAGGTTCCATCATTCTCATCAACGACAATACTAGCCTCGGTGGTTTCACTCATTTTCTCCTTTTGCTTTTCTTTATTTTTCAATTTAAAACAATTAGAGATAACATGGCCCTTTTTTTTTACAATAATTGCACACCACATTTTTATGTCTGGACTTGGATCTACTTCTATTTTCTGTGTTTTTCTTTTCAGATCTATCCCTAACAAACAAGCCATCGGCTTGACTCCCACTAGTTTTCCCAGTAATATCCCTATCTATCTGCTCTTTAGATTTTAATACAGATTTAATTTTTTGATACGAAATCGTTTCCTTTCCATAAATCATAGTATCACGGAAATACTTAAAAGACTGGGGAAGGGAACACAAAAGTAATAGGGCTTGATCTTCATCATCAATTTTCGAATCTATATTCTCCAAATCCATAATAATGGAATCAAATTTATCAAGATAGGAGAGTATAAATGTACCTTCAGACATCCGAAGCATATACAAACTCTGCTTCAGATATAGCCAATTCTCGACTGTCTTCTTCATATACAAGGCTTTCAATTTATCCCACATAGCCTTGGCCGAAGTCGCTGTTGCTACCTCCCGTAATACTTCATCGGATAGATTTAAGATTATGCTGGATCTGGCCTTCTTATCCATATCGGCGAAATCCGCATCCTTTACATCTTCTAACTTTTTCTCAATTCCCTGAATTGCCAAGTCAACTCCTTCTTGAACAAGAATGGCCTTCATCTTGAGCTGCCACATGCCGAAGTTGACATTCCTGTTGAATTTCTCGACAACCATCTTTGTTATCGTCATTGTTACCACAAAATCTATAACTTGAAGCTTGTCTCAAAAAACTGGTCAAACAAATATGCAAGTCTCATGAGCGGGCCCCACAGGATGAGCGGGCCCCACGGGATGAACGGGCCCCACAGGATGAGCGGGCCCCACAAGATAAGCGGGCCCCACGGATAGCGGACCCCACAGGATGAGTGGGCCCCACTGGATGAGTGGGTCCCATGAGATGAACCTGTTTTGTAAAATATATCAACCAGCTCTGATACCAGTTTGTTAGGACTGGTCCAGGAGTAAACAAACTAAAGTTAGAACAAAATAGGCGGTATAACCGACCATATAATAATTAGGCGGTAGACACCGGCTATATAATAATTAGGCGGTAAAACCGATCATATAAAAGGGTTGTGGCAACCCAATAAAGACAAATAATAAAGCAAATAAAAGATACAGAAGATTTACGTGGTTCGGTCAAATTGACTTATATTTACGGGCAAGGGAGGAGCAATATTTCTACTATGAAGAAGAAATACAAAAGCCGTTGGAAAGTGGTTCCTAGGCCAATAAGGCACTTATAAAAGAGTTTAGAAAATATTCCTAAACTCAAAACAAGAGAGCCTAAAATATTTGACTAAATGGGCTAGATGACTCAAGAAACTAATAGTCCATATAACTCTCTTGAGTGGTGCAAGTAACTTCAACATACGAGGCCTATATTTATAGGCGCAAAACGGAAGGCATCCTTAGCCTTCCTCCGATGTGGGATGAACCAAAATTCTTTGGTCAACAATTGCGGCTTCAACATTGTAGATAAAGGTAGCAGATGTTTTCATTATAATAAAAATATAAGGATCACATTAATGTGTTCCTTTAGTGATGAATTATTTAGTTGCATAGCAGATAAAAAAGTATATATGTTGGTAGTAAACAGGAAACATCTAAATCCCAAAAAAAAAAAATAGAGGTGTCATTGCTAATCTAGTTATTTGTTGCTTCTCTTGCACGGTCACCTTCCAGGCCCAACCTTCAGAGCCAGGCAGAACATCTTTTATCGGGATAAGAGGTTCCATTCTGCAATTTAAGGTAAATGTACAAACACAATGGCAAATTGTTAAATAGCATTATATTGTTGACATCATAAAGCAATTATTATTCAATGGTATGCATAATTATACCTTATATATCATATCTTAGCCAAGGAAATATATCACAAAAGATAAACATTTCTTGTTTTACCATCAACTTTCAAGTCATCAGAAGTCCTCAGAACAACTAAAACTTTAACTATATTAGAGCTTCTAACTCTAGACAAAGCAACATAGAGTTGTTCATGAGAAAAGATGGATTCACAGAGATAAATTCCAACATACAAAATAATTTTACCTTGAGACTTATTGATTGTTGTTGCAAAGCATAGACGGATAGGAAATTGTGTCCTTATAAATGGAATCCCATTCTTTTCGCTATTAGAAGTTTGCAAAGTAATCCTTAAAATAAAGACCTTTTTTCCTTTATGGGGGCCAGAGACAATTTTGGCAGAAATAGTGTGTTGACACAATTCTCTATAGATTAACCTTGTGCCATTGCAAAGACCCTCTGTTGGGTTCACATTTCTTAGAAGCATTATAGGACAATTTTCTTTTTGCAAAAGTTCATGAGAAGGTACACCTTTTGGGTTTAGAGAATTTAGAAAGTCCTCATAATCTACTTGATGTCACCTATCAACAGTTCTATCACAGCTAATATATCTGTGAAGATTTCCAGGAAAAATTTTCAATCGTCATCCCATTTATTTCATCCACTAAACTGTTTTGGATAGAGTACACATCTATTTATCATTCGATGAGGATCACATGAGCATAGATTTAAATCAGGGAAGATAGTTCCTAATAACTTGGTAGAATTTACATGTAATTAGGTCTAAGAGTAAAAATACACACAGAAAATGAACTATTTACAACACAATATATAATTTTGACCTGTCAAGTGATTCCTTTTTGTTATGGTAAGGAATGACCAGATGAGGTGCAAGAGATATCTAACCATGTTCATCAACAGGTTCAACTCCTTCTCCTACTCTAAACAAGAAATTTGAAAAAGTTAGATATAAGATAGCTCTCATATTGGTCGTCAAGTGCAGTTTATGCATATTAGACCATAGAGGTGAATTCAGAAGACTTGATCTAATCAAATATTCTTCACCTAGCTATTCAATAACTGGTAGAGTTTGTCGAAAATCACTTCAAAAAACAATAGTCTTTCTTCCAAAAGGCAGATTAGATTCCATTATATCTCTAAGAAGACTACTAAATGCCTCAATCGTTTCTCTTTCTGCCATTGAAGTCTCATCCCACAAGGTTAATTTAGCTTTAGAGATCAGCTTGGCAACACCACTCTGTTTACTAAATTGACAAGTTTTTTGTTTTGGAAAATCCAAAGGAATCTTAAATCTTGAGTGCACAGTCCTACCACTGGGGAGGACGGATGCTGCGACACTAGATATGGCAACTGCAATTGCCACGTATCCTTGTGAGCGAAGAACTATAAGAAGCGCCCGATCCAAGAAAGTTTTACATGTTCCAACTGTGAGGACTTGTAAAATCTCTTATATTTTTCTTAAAATACCCTTTAATTTGGAATTTATTACTTTACAATAGCTTTACTACTCATTCACCACCCAAATAGTTACAAATAATAATAGCACCAAGGGTTTCTTCATTACTTTCATCGTTATGATAAACTAGGGTTTTTACGTCTTTTCGTAATGTGAGTAATCGGTACAGGGTGTGTACTAATTTTAGTGATTAAGAGTGATTTTTAAATGATGTTAAGTGTGTGAATAGAAGTGATAATAATAAGTTAGTGAATCATAAATTAAAACCCTAGTATACACGATTTAAGGAAAATCGGCTTGAACCGACGTGTACCGTTCACTACCGATTGAACATACCATTTGACCACCATTTTATCAAGTTAATCTCATTATTATTAGAGCCTAAATGTCAGCTCTAAATTTGATCAAGGTGGCTGAAAATTTTGACTTCAAAAACCAAGAGAAAAGAAAAAAATTGAGATGGAAATTGGTGGTGACAAGTGGGAGCAATCCATGCATCTTTGACCCAAACTAGGACTAAGCCTTATAACCTTTCTTAGCCTTCATTCTTCTCCATTTTTCAGCTTGGGGGCCGAGACTTTGAGAGAGAAAAACCAAGGGAAGAAAACTCCATTATCATCTTGTAGCTTAGCTTATTGAGTGAAAAATCAAGAAACTAAACCGATTAATCCTTTCTTTGAGCACTTGGGAAGCTTGGTGTGCTAAAACTTTACAAGGAGAGGTGGTGGATATCTCTTACAAGCATCATAGTGAGGTATATTGGCTGTCCATCATCTTTAGTTCCCTTAATCTTGCTTAAGTTGCTATACAACTCATATTCTTGGTTAATTGATAGCTATGCAAGTAGTTTTGATGATTATGGAGAATTTGTGAGTTAGGGTTTTACATTGTTCAGCTATATTTCTTCTTGTTTAGATAGAATATGATGTGAATAAGTTTAGATAAGGAGGTGAAGTAGTGTTTCAAGCTAGAATTGTGAAGATTAGCACTTGAATGCAAGAATTCCAGTTTTTCGATTTTGTATTACCCTGTTCTGCCCAGTTTCATTCGGCCATGATGGAGGCTGAATCAGCCTTAGGTTAAAATATAAAAGTTATAGGAACTGATGTTTTATAGCTGTTTGTAAAATTTCAACTTAATCTGAGCACTGTATCACATAAAATTACAAAATTACCCTTGCTGCCATAGGTATAATTTTGTGGACAGTTTTGACATTTCCTCATTCTGGCTGTGTTTTTTCACCTTGATTCATATTAAATTAGCATTTGTCCAAAACACAAAGGTTGTAGTGCTATATTTTAGCTTTCCAACACATCTAAAAATGTTTCAATCGGACTTTTGTAGCCTGAGTTATTGTCATTTGAACACAGTGCTATTAACCAGCCTGATGGTGAAATTCTGGTTCTGTAATTTGTAAATTTGACCTAGATACATTATGAACTGGGTTGTGTTGTCTTCATCAAAGTTGTAGCCCTTTGACCTAGCTTCAAAATGGTATAAATTTTACCCCAATCTGATAAGCGTAGCTTCGGTTGTGGCTAATACGCTGAGAGATATCGATCCTGTCTTTTTGTTCTATGTCCCAAACCTTATTTCCGGTCACTTTTCTAACTTGGTTTTGTAATTGTATGACATTGAGCCTATTGAACGGCTATTGTAATGAGATTATCTGTGTATGACTTTGGGACCGATTGAAGAAAAGAATGAAGCCATCATGGCTGAAAAATAGGTAAATACAAAGGGCGTGCTGCCCAAATTTGCACTCGAGGACTAGGTAAGGATTTGAGGGCGAATACCACTTGAACCATCTAGGATATTTGCGTCTTCTTTTATAGAGGTATATAAGTTAGAATTCGGCCAAAACTTGTACCCTTGGAAACAAATAAAAGTTACAATTACAACTAATAGAAATACGTTTTCTTCGTTTCTTCGACTCAAATGATATTTCACCGTATAATCACTACCAAGTTTCACAGTTTGAATAGCGAGCAAGAGTTTTACGAATATTCTCCAAATGAATTTCAATTACTTGACTCTTATTAAATGAAACGTCTAAGTTTCAAACCTTAGTCGATTTTCAAAACTCTTAAACGATATTTTCTCGCAAATTTGGACTCCAAACCCAGAGTAATACCCAAACGTGACCCATAGAGGCACTATATTTTTGGTGAATGCTTTTAAATACCTGATTGCACTTGATACTTGTGTTTAATACTTGAACAATGTGATTACCTGATATATGAGTAGATTGTTAAGGCAAGCGTGTACTTTATCGCACTTACCCTAATGTGATTCGTTTTTGGCCATTGATTTCAGTTGAATTGATATAAATGCACATGAAATATATCTTGTTTGGAATTCCAAAAATCCTGTGGCTAGTTAGTCGAGTCGACCCGGCAAGGGCCTGGTCGATTAGATAATGAACCCTGGATAGTTAGTGATATCGAGTGGAGTGTTATCTCCTCGACTAATCGGTATACTCGAGTATTATCACTAGTGTTTATCTTGGAGTTCGGGCCCGGTAAGAGGTTTGATCGGTGGACGGAGATTGGAGTTAAGTGGTGTTCTACTGGACTAGTTACCTTACTTGAAAGTTGACGGAGTGTCAACTACCAATCGATCCAGCTATGACGGAGCCGATATATGAGCAACTATATCCTTATATGTGAAATGCGAAAAATTTATTGTTTGGCTATATGAAGTGATATTACTCATTTCTTAACTTGTTTTGCTCGCTATTTCACTATTGTGCTACTTTTACGTTATTTGTTGGTCAATTTGATATTTGGAACATCACTGAGTTTTAACTTACTCTATTAGTTTTATTTTTCTTACAGGGGGTACGAGCGATGCGTGAGACATCTACAAACTAGCGTAGTCCAGATGTTTTGAATTTTGAATTGTACTCGCGCTATCACTCTACTAGGGTGATTTGTACTTGAATTGTTATGTTAGTGTGAAGGAGCTTTGTATTTTGAGTTGAGCATCAATGTATATTATAAGTTTGAATTGTGCTATTATTTATTGTTCTATGGATGTAAGTTAATTTCTTGAGGTACGAGTGAGTGAGTCCTGGCGAGAGTTGGGCAGGTGACTAGCTAAACCCTAGGAAGAGGTGGGGTCGTCACACCAACTGGGCCATCATTAAAAAAATCTTGACTTTTTGAGCTAAAGATTGAATTTATAATCAAATCGAATGCATATTTTTGTTCAACATTCAATTTTAAAGGAAGATGCATATTTTCTGGATCAACCTGTATGTTTGTTTCCCTTTGAATTTCTTTAGTCAGCCACTCACTGTAAGAGCATATAAAGCAGTAGCCTTCAAGAAAATGATAGTCATCAAGTTTTTTTCCCATGTGTTCCAATGTCTTGTTAATGTCTTGAAAAACCTTCTTTTTAATGTCTGCTAATGTACAATTAGTGTGTGCTCGGCTTCATCCATAATCAGAAGATAGTTCCACTTTGAACGTTTCCCAAAGATATTTACGATTTCTTGGAGAACAATAGAACAGAAGCATGGCAAATAAAGATCTTAATGAACAGGGCATTTGAAAATGAGCAATTTCCTGTAAAGTTTCTTCTATATAGGAATCAGATTCCAATCCTAATCGTAAACAAGCCTCTCTAAAAGAGTTCATTTTGTGATCTCTAACCATGAGCAAGTCATCAAATGACGTTGGCCCTCGAGCATGTGTAAGTAAAGGTCTGCCCACATAACATCCATTTTTAGTTCAAGTTGGGCAATAGTAAGATCGTTTTCATTGGTCATGTTTAAACTTGCAAGAAAAGGTTAGTATAAAACAAAAAATTTTACCTCACCGCTCCCTTACGTGTTTCACTCACCCTCGTGTATCACTCAAGTGTTTTTAAACTCTCTAATAATCTCACAAATCACTTCTTAAGTCACTTGATTGCCTCTCTTGAAGAAATCAGAATTTCCCAATGAGTATCAACCAAACTTTCACCAAGCTTCACACTAGATGGTGGAAGTTTAAGACTGGAATTTTTTAGAGTGAAATGGATTGATATAATGCCTCAAAAATGTATTAAAACAAGCTAGAAAACTCCAGATCTGTTGCACAAGAATGACTCAAGAATTTGGAAACTTTGGACTTTGACTAGTGTCTCAAATTAGGAAACTAATAACTAACTAAAACCTAGACTGACTTGGATTTGTTTTTGGACCCTTAGACACGATTTTACAAGCTGGATAGACACCAAAAAACATGACTTATATTGCTGGTCAGATTGCAAAACTTGGCTAAAACAAGAAACAATGGCTAAAATTTTTGAAACCTAGAAACTCTTTACTCGATTGCACCCTTGGCCAGAATTTTGGAAGTTGAATCCAAATGGTTCTTGGATTTTATTTTGGAGTATAAAAACTGCTGATTTTTGGAGTAATTTTTGCGTATAAGTAGCTAGCTAATAGGGATATAATTATGCATTTTATTTGTGATTATTTGGTTTTAATTTTGGCAGTTTATTATGCAAAGTATTGAATTTCTGCTCATAATTGGTATTTATGTTAATTACAGGCAATTGGTGTTAAAAGTGATAACAAAAGGCGAATTTCCAGAAGACTATTCATTTCAGGGCGTGCCCACGCCAGAGATCGCAGAGTGAATCCTGGAAGACGGACCGTGACACTTATCCCTTGAAGCTTGCCATTATTTTTGGGAGCAGTGTTTTGAAGTTGTGTTGGATTTGGAGACATCTTCAGATAATATTTTGGCAACAAATCATGGAGAAAAATAAGGGAAGATATTTCTAAAAAGATACAACAATGTGATTGGCTAAAGAAAAAGGAAGCTGCTGAGTTTTAGAGGGAGTCAAATTGCTAATCCTTTTTGGTAGTAGAGAATTCTGAAAGCTTGAGGAATATAAGGAACCGGGGGAGGTTGCTTCCTAGAGGAATTTGGCATTTGACTACGGAGTGAAGAGAAAAAAAGCCGAATCCCGCGAGATTAAGACCTGGGGTCTCGTTTCTTAGACTAGTTGGTTTTTTTTCTTTTCTTCCTTTGTAACGTGACTTAGAGGTTGGGCACTTTGCTTTTGATTAATGAACACGAGATTGAAGCTTCGAATTGCATCAAACATAAGGCAAGGCTGAATCTTTTATCTAGTTGAGGAATAAATCAAGGATGGGGGCACCATAACTGTGAGATCGTTTTAATTGTTTATTTTTAATTTATATGTTCATGGGTATTTGATTATTCTCTATTTTTCCCTGAGTTATTATTGTTTAGATTTATTGGATAATTAGGCCTGTTATTCGATTTTCTAAATAATTGATAGCCAATTAGGATGTTGGCGTATCGCCTTTAAGCATCTTGATTAGTGACAAACGAGACAATTTCACTGCCTCGCAAGCGGTCTAATTTGGATCGTGGGGATAATTAATCTAGCCTAAATAAATCCGCATGTGTGTTTGTCATCTAGAATTGGGTCTTTCTAATTCCTAATGCTGTGGCTACATTAAATCCTGTGAGCATTTCTGGGGTTGTCTAGTCACAAGAGGGTAGTTTATGAGCGTCTCTTGACTACCATAAAATTAAGGAAAATTGGTGGTTGGGCGCGTCGCTTGACCACTATAACCCGTTTATTCGTGAGTATATGAATTGTCCCTTGTATCTGTGATCAGTTGTGTGCTTCGGTGCCAAGATTAATTCCTTGACTAGGTTGTTTTAATTAATTGTTATTTGTGTAATTTGGTTCCTGCTATCTTACTCAACTTTGAATTTCAGTTTTTATTCCTTTTTAATTAGTTGGTACTATTGCTAAAATTTCTCCCCCATTTTCCTGTGTGATTTGCCTACCAGTTCCCTGAGGAGACGACCCTACTTGCCCACTAACTTGAAATTCAGTTTTGGTAATTAGGCTGTTAATATTTAACTTTATTTTTGGAGGTTTGACACCCACCAAATTTTGGCGCCGTTGCCGGGGAACTGGTGTTTTAAGTGACTTATTGCACAGGCTTTAGTTTTTATTTTTATTTTTTATTTTATTTTATGCCTCGATCTTCTCGTACAGGAGAATTAGAAATTTGATCCAGAGATCGAGAAGACTGCAAGAAGGTTGACCAAGGAGGCAAAGTTGCGTAAGCAACAAGATTCAACGTCACCTTCAGAATCTGAGCAAGAGTTTGTTTCCAGTGATTCATCAAGTGAATCTGAAGAAGAAGAAGTGCATATTCCCCGAGTAGCAATGGCAGCCCCAAAGACTTTGAGGGAGTTGGCAACCCCTAACGTGAACCAACAGCCATTATGCATTACATTTCCTAACACGGAAGAGGCATTTGAGCTTAAATCTGGTCTTATTCACTTACTTCCTACTTTTCGTGGTATTGCAGGTGAAGACCCACATAAACACTTGAAGGAATTTCATGTGGTGTGCTCCACAATGAAACCTCAAGGAGTCACTGAGGACCACATCAAGTTGAGAGCCTTCCCTTTCTCTTTGGCAGATAAGGCTAAAGATTGGTTATTTTACCTGCCATCTGGATCCATCACTACGTGGGAAGAATTGAAGAGAAGATTCCTCGAGAAATTTTTCCCTGCCTCTAGAGCCGCCAATATAAGGAAAGAAATATGTGGAGTTAGGCAGGCAAATGGGGAAGTTCTATATGAGTACTGGGAGCGCTTTAAACAACTGTGTGCCAGCTGCCCGCATCATCAAATCCCTGATCAGCTCTTAATACAATATTTCTACGAGGGATTATCACCCATGGATAGGAGCATGTTAGATGCAGCCAGTGGCGGTGCTCTGGTTAACAAGACCACAGACGAAGCCACGTTATTGATCTCCACCATGGCTGAAAATTCCCAACAATTTGGAGTGAGAGCTGATGGAGCAATAAGAAGGGTCAATGAAGTGAATCACTCTGACTTAGAGGGTAAACTATCTGAGCTTACCTCTCTGGTACGTCAAATGGCAAGGGGGCAATTACAATCTGTGAAGACTTGTGGTATCTGTGCTGCTCCCGGACACATGACTGACATGTGTCCAACTCTCCAGGAGGATTCACCTGAACAAGCCAACATAGTGGGAGATTTTTCTGGACCACCTCCACGAAGGAATGATCCTTTTGCACCCACTTACAATCCAGGGTGGCGAAATCATCCTAACTTTAGCTATGCTTCAAAACCCCCTGGCTTTCAACAACATTTCCAACCACGGCCACCAGTGCAACAACCATCCACTTCCAATTCAAACATGTCTCTTGAAGATATGGTGAAGTCACTGGCCCAAAGCACGAGTCAATTACAGCAAGAGGCTCAAAGATCTCAACAGGAGTCTCACAGATTTCAACAAGAGACTCGTGCTAGCATTAGGAATTTGGAAGTACAGATGTCTCAATTGGCAACTTCCATGAGCAACCTGGAAAATAGCAATAGAGGAAAGTTACCATCTCAAGTAATTCCTAATCCCAAGGAGAATGCCAGTGCAATGCAATTACGGAGTGGCAAGGAGGTACAGTCTCCTAGGCGTGCCCACGCCAAAGAAGAAGAAGTGCCCAGGAAGGGGGAAGAGGAAGATGAGAAACAATCCTCTGAAGTCTCAAAGAAAGTTGACATTCCTCCTTTTCCTGGCAGGTTTACAAGAGCCAAAAAGAAAGAATCTGAGCAAGAGATTTTGGACACCTTCAGGAAAGTGGAGATCAATATTCCTTTATTGGATGCTATTAGGCAATTGCCCAAATATGCTAAATTTTTGAAGGGCTTATGCACTAACCGCAATAAGTGGAGTCTGGATGACAAGGTGAAGGTGGGGGAGAATGTCTCAGCGATGTTTCAAAGGAAGTTGCCCCAGAAATGCAAGGATCCAGGTATGTTTACTATACCATGCATAATTGGCAATCAAAGAATTGAAAAAAGCATGCTTGACTTAGGTGCTTCAATAAATGTCATGCCTCTCTCAATTTTTAAAGTTTTGAATTTAGGACCCCTCAAAGAAACTAGGGTAATCATTCAACTAGCTGACAGGTCGAATGTCTACCCTGAGGGCCTAGTTGAAGATGTTCTAGTAAAGGTCAATGAATTCATTTTTCCTGTGGATTTTTACATTGTTGATATGAATGATGCATACTCTACTGATTCAGCAGTGATTCTTTTGGGTAGACCCTTCATGAGTACAGCAAGGACTAAAATAGATGTACATGAAGGGACTTTATCTGTGGAATTTGATGGAGAGAAGGTCACTTTTAATATTTTTGATGCAATGAAGCATCCTGAGGATACTGAGTCTGTAAATTTTGTTGGCATGACTAACACTATTGTGCAAGAGAATTTTGAACAGAATTTCATGGGGGACAAGTTGGACTTTGTCTTGCAACAAGGCAAGACCAATTTGGAAGTGGACGACATGGAGGAGGAGGAAGTCAAAGAAGCTATCATGTCCTTACATTCACTACATCCGCTTCCAGGCAGGTTTGAAAATTCTTTTCTACCATTACCCACTTCTAATGAAAGGATTCTACCTTCTGTTCAACAGGCACCTAATGTGGAATTGAAGGAACTGCCCCAGCATTTGAAATATGCTTACTTGGGAGATAACAAGACTTTGCCTGTAATCATTGCCAATGATTTAACTGCGTTGCAAGAAGAGAGGCTCTTACGGGTCTTACGGGAATTTAAACCAGCAATTGGATGGACGTTAGCAGACATCAAAGGCATCAATCCATCCATTTGCATGCATCACATCCTTTTGGAGTCGGACGCAAAACCCGTGAGAGAGCATCAACGCAAGCTCAATCCCGCAATGAAGGAGGTGGTGATGAAAGAGATTCTCAAGCTCTTAGAATTAGGAATTATTTTTCCTATTTCTGACAGCCAGTGGGTAAGTCCAGTCCATGTTGTTCCCAAGAAGACTGGAATCACATTGGTGAAAAATGAAAAGAATGAGTTAGTGCCAATGAGATTGCAAAATGGGTGGAGAATGTGCATTGACTTTAGGAAGTTAAATGCCGCAACTCGGAAAGACCACTTTC
Organism: Coffea eugenioides; assembly: GCF_003713205.1. Taxonomy (NCBI): domain Eukaryota; kingdom Viridiplantae; phylum Streptophyta; class Magnoliopsida; order Gentianales; family Rubiaceae; genus Coffea; species Coffea eugenioides. The sequence goes on from NW_020861489.1 coordinate 34,007, forward strand.
TACTCCCATTTATTGATGAAATGCTTGAGAGGTTGGCAGGTAAGTGTTTCTTTTGCTTTTTAGATGGTTACTCTGGATATTATCAAATTATTGTTGCTCAAGAGGACCAACATAAAACCACTTTTACCTGCCCTTTTGGAACTTTTGCATATCGCCGTATGCCTTTTGGTTTGTGTAATGCTCCTGGAACATTTCAAAGATGCATGATGAGTATTTTCTCTGATATGATTGATAATTGCATTGAAATTTTCATGGATGATTTTACAGTATACGGTGATTCTTTTGATCAGTGCCTAGACCATTTAACAAAGGTTTTGAAAAGATGCATTGAAACAAACTTGGTTCTTAATTATGAAAAATGTCATTTCATGGTTAAGGAAGGCATAGTGTTTGGCCATGTTGTTTCATCAAGGGGTATTGAGGTAGATAAGGCTAAAATTGATTTGATCACTAGTCTACCTTACCCTACTAATGTCAAGGATATTCGTAGTTTTCTAGGCCATGCAGGTTTTTACAGGCGTTTCATAAAAGATTTTTCAAAAATTGCTCAACCGTTGTCTCGCCTGCTTCAAAAGGAGGTGCCATTCAACTTTGGAGATGATTGCAAATTGTCCTTTGACACACTCAAGGGTATGTTGACCACGGCACCCATCATCCAACCCCCAGACTGGAAGCTATCCTTTGAGCTCATGTGTGACGCCAGTCAGTATGCCGTAGGAGCTGTGCTTGGACAGCGAAGTGGGAAGTGTAGTCACGTGATATACTATGCGTCAAAAACATTGACACCAGCTCAATGCAATTACACCACTACGGAGAAGGAGCTTTTAGCTATTGTTTTCGCTTTTGAGAAATTTAGATCATATCTATTGGGGTCAAAAGTAACGGTTTACTCTGATCATGCAGCTTTGAAGTATCTCCTGTCAAAAAAGGAGTCCAAGCCAAGACTCATTCGTTGGGTGCTCTTGCTGCAAGAATTTGACTGGGAGATCAAGGATAGGAGAGGGGTGGATAATTCAGTAGCTGACCATTTGAGTAGGTTGATAAGAGAAGAGGAACCAGTTCCCATATCTGAGGTATTTCCTGATGAACATCTTTTTCTATCTCAAAGGTAAGGAACCTTGGTATGCAGATATTGTGAACTTTTTGGTCAGTCATAAATTTTCTATTGGCATGAGTAAGAGTAAGAGGGATAAGATAGTCCATGATTCTCTATACTATATTTGGGACGAACCATATTTGTGGAAAATAGGCTCTGATCAAATTATTCGTAGATGTGTACCTGAAAGTGAAATTCCTTCTATCCTTGCTCATTGTCATAATTATGCATGCGGTGGCCATTCTGGACCTAAGAGAACTGCTAAAAAAATCCTTGATTGTGGCTTTTATTGGGAAACATTATTTCGTGATGCTTATGCATTTTGTAAAAGCTGTAAAAAATGTAAAAAATTTGGAAGATTGTCTCATAGGGATGAAATGCCTCAAGTACCTATGTTATTTTGTGAAATATTTAATGTTTGGGGTATGGACTTTATGGGACCTTTTCCTAGCTCTTTTGGATTTTTGTATATTCTGTTAGCAGTTGACTATGTATCGAAATGGGTAGAAGCAAAGGCTACCCGGACTAATGATTCTCCAGTTGTTGTAGGATTTCTCAAATCCCACATTTTTAGCAGGTTCGGGGTGCCGAGAGCCATCATCAGTGATCAAGGTACCCATTTCTGCAATCGCACCATTGCAGCTCTCATGAGAAAATATGGAGTGCACCATCGTGTGAGTACAACATATCATCCTCAGACCAATGGGCAAGCTGAAGTCTCCAATCGAGAGATCAAGAGCATATTGGAGAAAACGGTTAACCCCAACCGTAAGGATTGGAGCTTGCGATTGGATGATGCTTTGTGGGCATATTGAACGGCGTATAAAACGGCCATTGGAATGTCCCCATATAGGTTGGTATTTGGTAAGATGTGTCATTTACCTGTGGCTATTGAGCATCGTGCATTCTGGGCAGTCAAGGAATGCAATTTGCATGCGGATAGAGATGGCAAAGAGAGAAAGCTCCAACTCCAGGAGTTGGAGGAAATTCGTCTTGAAGCATATGACAATGAACGTTTGTACAAAGAGCGTACCAAGCAGTTTCATGACCGCCTATTGCGTGCGAAACACTTTTCCCCTGGACAAAAGGTACTCTTGTTCAATTCACGGTTGAAATTCATGCTAGGTAAGTTAAAATCCCGTTGGATTGGACCATATGTGGTAGTCAATGTTTTTCCCAATGGTGTGGTTGAAATCCAGAGTTTAAAGACTAATAAGAGTTTTACGGTTAATGGTCATCGTTTAAAACCATTTGTTGATGTTTCAGACATTGGCACTGTGGAAGAGGTACACTTGATAGATCCTATCTATGCCTAATTGCTCACTGTGGAGTCGTCTAGCCAAAGACGTTAAAAAATGGCGCTTCTTGGGAGGCAACCCAAGGCCTCCATTTTTTTTGTTACAGTTCTCTTTCGTTTTTCGTTGATTTTGGGTTATTTTGTTTCATTGCAAGTGCTTTTTTTGGTGTTGGGCAGGAGACTTGGATTTACAAGGCATGCCCACGCCTTATAAGTGACGCTCTTGAACACCG
>NW_020861490.1:0-11576 GCF_003713205.1 Coffea eugenioides
GTCCAATTCAAGCATTTTTTTTCTCTATCCTTTTTATTTATTTACTTATATTTGTTTTGTTATTGATTTGCACCCTGTTTTTTCCCTCATCCCGCAACTCTGTAAATTATCATGAAATCAATCCTTCACGCTTGCGGTGATTATATTTGCGCCGACAAATTTTGAGCGACGATCCTGCTTTGATCGAGCGTACCGTTCCTGATTTGTCTCGCGCCTTCAGACCCGCCTTCATGCTTCGACAAGAAGCAAAATATAAAGCAATCGTTCCGACGGAGCTAAATTACTACAGGATAAAGAACGAATAGGAAATTTGGATTTCGAAACAAAAAAGAGAGGGGTACAACACGAGGACTTCCCAGGGGGTCACCCATCCTAGTACTACTCTCGCCCAAGCACGCTTAACTTCGGAGTTCTGATGGGATCCGGTGCACTAGTGCTGGTATGATCACACCCGCCATGTTCCTTTCGCTTTATTCTTTTAAACTACCCCGTCCTGCGAAACTGTGTGGCTTTTCTAGACCGAAATTCATTTTAAGCGTCAATTCAAGCATTTTTCTCTTATCCTTTTATTTATTTACTTTATATTTGTTTTTGTTATTGATTTGCACCCTGTTTTTTCCCTCATCCCGCAACTCTAAATTATCATGAAATCAATCCTTCACGCTTGCGGTGATATATTTGCGCCGACAAATTTGAGCGACGATCCTGGCTTTGATCGAGCCGTACCGTTCCTGATTTGTCTCGCGCCTTCAGACCCGCCTTCATGCTTCGACAAGAAGCAAAATATAAAGCAATCGTTCCGACGGAGCTAAATTACTACAGGATAAAGAACGAATAGGAAATTTGGATTTCGAAACAAAAAAGAGAGGGGTGCAACACGAGGACTTCCCAGGGGGTCACCCATCCTAGTACTATTCTCGCCCAAACACGCTTAACTTCGGAGTTCTGATGGGATCCGGTGCATTAGTGCTGGTATGATCGCACCCGCCATGTTCCTTTCGCTTTATTCTTTTAAACCACCCCGTGCTGCGAAACAGTGTGGCTTTTCTAGACCGAAATTCATTTTAAGCTTCGATTCAAGCATTTTCCTCTTATCCTTTTATTTATTTACTTTATATTTCTTTTTGTTATTGATTTGCACCCTATTTTTTTCCCTCATCCCGCAACTCTAAATTATCATGAAATCAATTCTTCACGCTTGCGGTGATACATTTGCGCCGACAAATTTGAGCGACGATCCGGGCTTTGATCGAGCAATACCGTTCCTGATTTGTCTCGCGCCTTCAGACCCGCCTTCATGCTTCGACAAGGAGCAAAATATAAAGCAATCGTTCCGACGGAGCTAAATTACTACAGGATAAAGAACGAATAGGAAATTTCGATTTCGAAACAAAAAAAAGAGGGGTGCAACACGAGGACTTCCCAGGGGGTCACCCATCCTAGTACTACTCTCGCCGAAGCACGCTTAACTTCGGAGTTCTGATGGGATCCGGTGCATTAGTGCTGGTATGATCGCACCCGCCATGTTCCTTTCGCTTTATTCTTTTAAAATACCCCGTCCTGCGAAGCAGTGTGGCTTTTCTAGACCGAAATTCATTTTAAACGTCAATTCAAGCATTTTTCTCTTATCCTTTTATTTATTTACTTTATGTTTTTTTTTGTTCTTGATTTGCACCCTGTTTTTTTCCCTCATCCCGCAACTCTAAATTATCATGAAATCAATCCTTCACGCTTGCGGTGATACATTTGCGCCCACAAATTTGAGCGACGATCCGGGCTTTGATCGAGCCGTACCGTTACTGATTTGTCTCGCGCCTTCAGACCCGCCTTCATGCTTCGACAAGAAGCAAAATATAAAGCAATCGTTCCGACGGAGCTAAATTACTACAGGACAAAAAACGAATAGGAAATTTGGATTTCGAAACAAAAAAAAGAGGGGTGCAACACGAGGACTTCCCAGGGGGTCACCCATCCTAGTACTACTCTCGCCTAAGCACGCTTAACTTCGGAGTTCTGATGGGATCCGGTGCATTAATGCTGGTATGATCACACCCGCCATTTTCTTTTCGCTTTATTCCTTTAAACTACCCAGTCCTGAAAAGCAGTGTGGCTTTTCTAGACCGAAATTCATTTTAAGCGTCAATACAAGTATTTTCCTCTTATCCTTTTATTTATTTACTTTATATTTTTTTTTGTTTATTGATTTGCACTGTATTTTTTTCGCTCATCCCGCAACTCTAAATATCATGAAATCAATCCTTCACGCTTGGGTGATACATTTGCGCCGACAAATTGAGCGACGATCCGGGCTTTGATTCGAGCCGTTTACCGTTCCTGATTTGTCTCGCGCTTCAGACCGCCTCTGCTTCGACAAGAAGCAAAATATAAAGCATCGTTCCGACGGAGCTAAATACTACAGGATAAAGAACGAATCGGAAAATTGGATCGAAACGAGAGAGAGGGGTGCAACACGAGACTTCCCCAGGGTCACCCATCTAGTTACTCTCTCGCCTAAGCACGCTTAACTTCGGAGTTCTGATGGACTCCGGTGCATTAGGCTGTATGATCGCACCCGCCATGTTCCTTTCGCTTTTATTCTTTTTAAAATACCCCGGTCCTGCGAAGCAGTGTGGCTTTTCTAGACCGAAATTAATTTTAAGCGTCAATTCAAAGCATTTTCCTCTTATCTTTCATTTTATTTACTTTATATTTTTTTTGTTATTGATTTGCACCCTATTTTTTTCCCTCATCCCGAACTCTAAATTATATGAAAATCAATTCTTCACGCTTGCGGTGATTCATTTGCGCCGACAAATTTGAGCGACGATCCGGGCTTTGGTCGAGCAATACCGTTCCTGATTTGTCTCGCGCCTTCAGACGCGCCTTCATGCTTCGACAAGAAGCAAAATATAAAGCAATCGTTCCGACGGAGCTAAATTACTACAGGATAAAGAACGAATAGGAAATTTGGATTTCGAAACAAAAAAAAGAGGGGTGCAACACGAGGACTTCCCAGGGGGTCACCCATCCTAGTACTACTCTCGCCTAAGCACGCTTAACTTCGGAGTTCTGATGGGATCCGTTGCATTAATGCTGGTATGATCACACCCGCCATTTTCCTTTCGCTTTATTCCTTTAAACTACCCAGTCCTGAAAAGCAGTGTGGCTTTTCGAGACCGAATTCATTTTAAGCTCAATACAAGTATTTCTCTATCCTTTTATTTATTACTTATGATTTTTTTGTTATTGATTGCACCTTATTTTTTTCCCTCATCGCCGCACTCATAAATTAATCATTGAATCAATCCTTCACGCTTGCTGGTGATACATTTGCGCCGACAAATTTGAGCGACGATCCGGGCTTTGATCGAGCCGTACCGTTCCTGATTTGTCTCGCGCCTTCAGACCCGCCTTCATGCTTCCACAAGAAGCAAAATATAAAGCAATCGTTCCGACGGAGCTAAATTACTACAGGATAAAGAACGTATAGGAAATTTGGATTTCGAAACAAAAAAAATAGGGGTGCAACACGAGGACTTCCCAGGGGGTCACCCATCCTAGTACTACTCTCGCCCAAGCACGCTTAACTTCGGTGTTCTGATGGGATCCGGTGCACTAGTGCTGGTATGATCGCACCCGCCATTTTTCTTTCGCTTTATTCCTTTAAACTACCCAGTCCTGAAAAGCAGTGTGGCTTTTCTAGACCGAAATTCATTTTAAGCGTAAATACAAGTATTTTCCTCTTATCCTTTTATTTATTTACTTTATATTTTTTTTGTTATTGATTTGCACCTTATTTTTTTCCCTCATCCCGCAACTCTAAATTATCATGAAATCAATCATTCACGCTTGCGGTGATACATTTGCGCCGACAAATTTGAGCGACGATCCGGGCTTTGATCGAGCAATACCGTTCCTGATTTGTCTCGCGCCTTCAGACCCGCCTTCATGCTTCGACAAGGAGCAAAATATAAAGCAATCGTTCCGACGGAGCTAAATTACTACAGGATAAAGAACGAATAGGAAATTTCGATTTCGAAACAAAAAAAAGAGGGGTGCAACACGAGGACTTCCCAGGGGGTCACCCATCCTAGTACTACTCTCGCCAAGCACGCTTAACTTCGGAGTTCTGATGGGATCCGGTGCATTAGTGCTGGTATGATCGCACCCGCCATGTTCCTTTCGCTTTATTCTTTTAAACTACCCCGTCCTGCGAAGCAGTGTGACTTTACTAGACCGAAATTCATTTTAAGCGTCAATTCAAGCATTTTTCTCTTATCCTTTTATTTATTTACTTTATATTTTTTTTTGTTATTGATTTGCACCCTGTTTTTTCCCTCATCCCGCAACTCTAAATTATCATGAAATCAATCCTTCACGCTTGCGGTGATATATTTGCGCCGACAAATTTGAGCGACGATCCGGGCATTGATCGGGCAATACCGTTCCTGATTTGTCTCGCGCCTTCAGACCCGCCTTCATGTTTCGACAAGAAGCAAAATATAAAGCAATCGTTCCGACGGAGCTAAATTACTACAGGATAAAGAACGAATAGGAAATTTGGATTTCGAAACAAAAAAAATAGGGGTGCAACACGAGGAATTCCCAGGGGGTCACCCATCCTAGTACTACTCTCGCCCAAGCACGCTTAACTTCGGAGTTCTGATGGGATCCGGTGCATTAGTGCTGGTATGATCGCACCCACCATGTTCCTTTCGCTTTATTCTTTTAAAATACCCCGTCCTGCGAAGCAGTGTGGCTTTTCTAGACCGAAATTAATTTTAAGCGTCAATTCAAGCATTTTCCTCTTATCCTTTTATTTATTTACTTTATATTTCTTTTTGTTATTGATTTGCACCCTATTTTTTTCCCTCATCCCGCAACTCTAAATTATCATGAAATCAATCCTTCACGCTTGCGGTGATACATTTGCGCCGACAAATTTGAGCGACGATCCGGGCATTGATCGAGCAATACCGTTCCGGATTTGTCTCGCGCCTTCAGACCCGCCTTCATGTTTCGACAAGAAGCAAAATATAAAGCAATTGTTCCGACGGAGCTAAATTACTAACAGGATAAAAGAACGAATAGGAAATTTGGATTTCGAAAACAAAAAATAGGGTGCAACACGAGGACTTCCCAGGGGGTCACCGATCCTAGTACTATCTCGCCCCAAGCACGCTTAACTTCGGAGTTCTGATGGGATCCGGTGCGATTAGTGCTGGTATGATCGCACCGCCCATGTTCCTGGTCGCTTTTATTCTTTTAAAATACCCCGTCCTGCGGAAGCAGTGTGGTTTTCTAGACCGAAATTAATTTTAAGGCGATCATTCAAAGCTGTTTCCTCTTATCCTTTCATTTATTTTACTGTTATATTTCTTTTTGTTATTGATTTGCACCCGATTTTTTTCCCTCATCCCGCAAACTCTAAATTATCATGAAATCAATTCTCACGGCTTGCGGATGTGATTCATTTGCCGCCGACAATTTGCAGCGACGATCCGGGCTTTTTGGTGAGCCATACCGTTCCTGATTTGTCTCGCGCCCTTCAGACCCGCCTTCATGTTCGACAGAAGCAAAATATAACAGCAATCGTTCCGACGGAGCGTAAATTACTACAGGATAAAGAACGAATAAGAAAATTTGGATTTCGAAACAAAAAAAAGAGGGTGCAACACGAGGACTTCCCAGGGGGTCACCCATCCTAGTACTACTCTCGCCCAAGCACGCTTAACTTCGGAGTTCTGATTGGATCCGGTGCATTAGTGCTGGTATGAGCGCACCCGCCATGTTCCTTTCGCTTTATTCTTTTAAAATACCCCGTCCTGCGAAGCAGTGTGGCTTTTCTAGACCGAAATTAATTTTAAGCGTCAATTCAAGCATTTTCCTCTTATCCTTTCATTTATTTACTTTATATTTCTTTTTGTTATTGATTTGCACCCTATTTTTTTCCCTCATCCCGCAACTCTAAATTATCATGAAATCAATCCTTCACGCTTGCGGTGATACATTTGCGCCGACAAATTTGAGCGACGATCCGGGCTTTGGTCGAGCCGTACCGTTCCTGATTTGTCTCGCGCCTTCAGACCCGCTTCATGCTTCGACAAGAAGCAAAATATAAAGCAATCGTTCCGACGGAGCTAAATTACTACAGGATAAAGAACAAATAGGAAATTTGGATTTCGAAACAAAAAAAAGAGGGGTGCAACACGAGGACTTCCCAGGGGGTCACCCATCCTAGTACTACTCTCGCCTAAGCACGCTTAACTTCGGAGTTCTGATGGGATCCGGTGCATTAATGCTGGTATGATCACACCCGCCATTTTCCTTTCGCTTTATTCCTTTAAACTACCCAGTCCTGAAAAGCAGTGTGGCTTTTCTAGACCGAAATTCATTTTAAGCGTCAATACAAGCATTTTCCTCTTATCCTTTTATTTATTTACTTTATATTTTTTTGTTATTGATTTGCACCTTATTTTTTTCCCTCATCCCGCAACTCTAAATTATCATGAAATCAATCCTTCACGCTTGCGGTGATACATTTGCGCCCACAAATTTGAGCGACGATCCGGGCTTTGATCGAGTCGTACCGTTACTGATTTGGACTCGCGCCTTCAGACCCGCCTTCATGCTTCGACAAGGAGCAAAATATAAAGCAATCGTTCCGACGGAGCTAAATTACTACAGGATAAAGAACGAATTGGAAATTTCGATTTCGAAACAAAAAAAAGAGGGGTGCAACACGAGGACTTCCCAGGGGGTCACCCATTCTAGTACTACTCTCGCCTAAGCACGCTTAACTTCGGAGTTCTGATGGGATCCGGTGCATTAATGCTGGTATGATCGCACCCGTCATTTTCCTTTCGCTTTATTCCTTTAAACTACCCAGTCCTGCGAAGCAGTGTGGCTTTTCTAGACCGAAATTCATTTTAAACGTCAATTCAAGCATTTTTCTCTTATCCTTTTATTTATTTACTTTATGTTTTTTTTTGTTCTTGATTTGCACCCTGTTTTTTTCCCTCATCCCGCAACTCTAAATTATCATGAAATCAATCCTTCACGCTTGCGGTGATACATTTGCGCCCACAAATTTGAGCGACGATCCGGGCTTTGATAGAACCGTACTGTTCCTGATTTGTCTCGCGCCTTCAGACCCGCCTTCATGCTTCGACAAGAAGCAAAATATAAAGCAATCGTTCCGACGGAGCTAAATTACTACATGATAAAGAACGAATAGGAAATTTGGATTTCGAAACAAAAATGATGAGTGCAACACAGGACTTTCCCAGCGTTGCCACCCATCCTAGTACTACTCTCGCCCAAGGCCACGCTTAACTTCGGGAGTTTCTGATGGAGCCGGGCCATTAGTGCTGTGATGATCGCAACCGCGCCATTGTTCCTTTTCGCTTTATTCTTTTAAAATACCCCGTCTTGCGAAGCAGTGTGGCTTTTCTAGACCGAAATTAATTTAAAGCGTCATTCAAGCATTTTCCTCTTATCCTTTTATTTATTTACTTTATATTTCTTTTTGTATTGATTTGCACCCTATTTTTTTCCCTCATCCCGCAACTCTAAATTATCATGAAATCAATTCTTCACGCTTGCGGTGATACATTTGCGCCGACAAATTTGAGCGACGATCCGGGCTTTGATCGAGCAATACCGTTCCTGATTTGTCTCGCGCCTTCAGACCCGCTTCATGCTTCGACAAGAAGCAAAATATAAAGCAATCGTTCCGACGGAGCTAAATTACTACAGGATAAAGAACGAATAGGAAATTTGGATTTCGAAACAAAAAAAAGAGGGGTGCAACACGAGGACTTCCCAGGGGGTCACCCATCCTAGTACTACTCTCGCCAAAGCACGCTTAACTTCGGAGTTCTGATGGGATCCGGTGCATTAATGCTGGTATGATCACACCCGCCATTTTCCTTTCGCTTTATTCCTTTAAACTACCCAGTCCTGAAAAGCAGTGTGGCTTTTCTAGACCGAAATTCATTTTAAGCGTCAATACAAGCATTTTTCTCTTATCCTTTTATTTATTTACTTTATATTTTTTTTGTTATTGATTTGCACCTTATTTTTTTCCCTCATCCCGCAACTCTAAATTATCATGAAATCAATCCTTCACGCTTGCGGTGATACATTTGCGCCCACAAATTTGAGCGACGATCCGGGCTTTGTTCGAGCCGTACCGTTACTGATTTGTCTCGCGCCTTCAGACCCGCCTTCATGCTTCGACAAGAAGCAAAATATAAAGCAATCGTTCCGACGGAGCTAAATTACTACAGGATAAAGAACGAATAGGAAACTTGGATTTCGAAACAAAAAAGAGAGGGGTGCAACACGAGGACTTCCCAGGGGGTCACCCATCCTAGTACTATTCTCGCCCAAACACGCTTAACTTCGGAGTTCTGATGGGATCCGGTGCATTAGTGCTGGTATGATCGCACCCGCCATGTTCCTTTCGATTTATTCTTTTAAACCACCCCGTGCTGAGAATAACAGTGTGGCTTTTCTAGACCGAAATTCATTTTAGCTTCGATTCAAGCATTTTCCTCTAATCCTATTTATTTATTTAATTTTACATTTTTTTGTTATTGATATGCACCTTTTTTTTATCCCTTCATTCCGGCAACTCTAAAATTAATTCATGAAATCAATTCTTCACGCTTGCGTTGATACATTTGCGCCGACAAATTTGAGCGACGATCCGGGCTTTGATCGAGCCGTACCGTTCCTGATTTGTCTCGCGCCTTCAGACCCGCCTTCACGCTTCGACAAGAAGCAAAATATAAAGCAATCGTTCCGACGGAGCTAAATTACTACAGGATAAAGAACGAATAGGAAATTTGGATTTCGAAACAAAAAAGAGAGGGGTGCAACACGAGGACTTCCCAGCGGGTCACCCATCCTAGTACTACTCTCGCCCAAGCACGCTTAACTTCGGAGTTCTGATGGATCCGTGCATTAGTGCTGGTATTGAGCGCGCACCCGCCATTGTCCTTTTCGCTTATTTACTTTTTAAATTACCCCGGTCCTGCGAAGCAGTGTGGCTTTTCTAGACCGAAATTAATTTTAAGCGTCAATTCAAGCATTTCCTCTTAGCCTTTATTTATTACTTTATATTTCTTTTTTGTTATTGATTTGCACCCTATTTTTTTCCCTCATCCCGCAACTCTAAATTATCATGAAATCACTCACGCTTGCGGTGGATACATTTTGCGCCGACAAATTTGAGCGACGATCCGGGCTTTGATCGAGCAATTACCGTTCCTGATATTGTCTCGCGGCCTTCAGGGACCCGCTTCATGCTTCGACAAGAAGCAAAATATAAAGCAATCGTTCCGACGGAGCTAAATTACTACAGGATAAAGAACGAATAGGAAATTTGGATTTCGAAACAAAAAAAAGAGGGGTGCAACACGAGGACTTCCCAGGGGGTCACCCATTCTAGTACTACTCTCGCCTAAGCACGCTTAACTTCGGAGTTCTGATGGAATCCGGTGCATTAATGCTGGTATGATCGCACCCGCCATTTTCCTTTCGCTTTATTCCTTTCAACTACCCAGTCCTGCGAAGCAGTGTGGCTTTTCTAGATCGAAATTCATTTAAGCGTCAATTACAAGATTTTCCTCTTATCCTTTTATTATTTACGTTATATTTTTTTTGTTATGATTTGCACCTTATTTTTTCCCCTCATCCCGCAAACTCTAAATTATCATGAAATCAATCCTTCACGGCTTGCGGTGATACATTTGCGCCGACAAATTTGCAGCGACGATCGCGGCGCTTTGATCGAGCAATTACCGTCCTGTGTATCATCTGTCTCGCGCCTTCAGACCCGCCTCATGCTTCGACAAGAAGCAAAATATAAAGCAATCGTTCCGACGGAGCTAAATTACTACAGGATAAAGAACGAATAGGAAATTTCGATTTCGAAACAAAAAAAAGAGGGGTGCAACACGAGGACTTCCCAGGGGGTCACCCATTCTAGTACTACTCTCGCCTAAGCACGCTTAACTTCGGAGTTCTGATGGGATCCGGTGCATTAATGCTGGTATGATCGCACCCGCCATTTTCCTTTCGCTTTATTACTTTAAACTACCCAGTCCTGCGAAGCAGTGTGGCTTTTCTAGACCGAAATTCATTTTAAACGTCAATTCAAGCATTTTTCTCTTATCCTTTTATTTATTTACTTTATGTTTTTTTTTGTTCTTGATTTGCACCCTGTTTTTTTCCCTCATCCCGCAACTCTAAATTATCATGAAATCAATCCTTCACGCTTGCGGTGATACATTTGCGCCCACAAATTTGAGCGACGATCCGGGCTTTGATAGAACCGTACTGTTCCTGATTTGTCTCGCGCCTTCAGACCCGCCTTCATGCTTCGACAAGAAGCAAAATATAAAGCAATCGTTCCGACGGAGCTAAATTACTACATGATAAAGAACGAATAGGAAATTTGGATTTCGAAACAAAAATGAGAGTGCAACACGAGGACTTCCCAGGGGGTCACCCATCCTAGTACTACTCTCGCCCAAGCACGCTTAACTTCGGAGTTCTGATGGGATACGGTGCATTAGTGCTGGTATGATCGCACCCGCCATGTTCCTTTCGCTTTATTCTTTTAAAATACCCCGTCCTGCGAAGCAGTGTGGCTTTTCTAGACCGAAATTAATTTTAAGCGTCAATTCAAGCATTTTCCTCTTATCCTTTTATTTATTTACTTTATATTTCTTTTTGTTATTGATTTGCACCCTATTTTTTTCCCTCATCCCGCAACTCTAAATTATCATGAAATCAATTCTTCACGCTTGCGGTGATACATTTGCGCCGACAAATTTGAGCGACTATCCGGGCTTTGATCGAGCAATACCGTTCCTGATTTGTCTCGCGCCTTCAGACCCGCTTCATGCTTCGACAAGAAGCAAAATATAAAGCAATCGTTCCGACGGAGCTAAATTACTACAGGATAAAGAACGAATAGGAAATTTGGATTTCGAAACAAAAAAAAGAGGGGTGCAACACGAGGACTTCCCAGGGGGTCACCCATCCTAGTACTACTCTCGCCTAAGCACGCTTAACTTCGGAGTTCTGATGGGATCCGTTGCATTAATGCTGGTATGATCACACCCGCCATTTTCCTTTCGCTTTATTCCTTTAAACTACCCAGTCCTGAAAAGCAGTGTGGCTTTTCTAGACCGAAATTCATTTTAAGCGTCAATACAAGCATTTTCCTCTTATCCTTTTATTTATTTACTTTATATTTTTTTGTTATTGATTTGCACCTTATTTTTTTCCCTCATCCCGCAACTCTAAATTATCATGAAATCAATCCTTCACGCTTGCGGTGATACATTTGCGCCCACAAATTTGAGCGACGATCCGGGCTTTGATCGAGTCGTACCGTTACTGATTTGTCTCGCGCCTTCAGACCCGCCTTCATGCTTCGACAAGAAGCAAAATATAAAGCAATCGTTCCGACGGAGCTAAATTACTACAGGATAAAGAACGAATAGGAAATTTGGATTTCGAAACAAAAAAGAGGCAGGGGTGCAACACGAGGACTTTCC
>NW_020861491.1:0-74442 GCF_003713205.1 Coffea eugenioides
GTCAGTGCCTTTCCTAAGATTAGCAAAGAATTGATACAGCATTTCAGGGTAATAAACATTGGGCATAGAAATGATATGTGACCATTTCTGAAAAGAAAACAGATTCAGAAGGGATTCTAAACCTATTTGGCGAAATTCAGAAGAATTGACAGTGCGTTGAGGGATGACACCTTTCTGGGATATCCAGGAGTGTTTGTCTTTTGCAGCATCATCAAAGAATGCAGGGAGTGGGGCTGATTTTGGAGGCGGTTGAGAAGATGTTCCCTGTCCAGATTCAGGCTGAGAGGATGGTTGTGGTGTAGGCCGTGACACTAGACTCTTGATGGCTCCTCTTTTGAAGCGTTTGGATGTCCGTTTGACAGTAGGAAGATCCTCATCCTCATCCCTGAGTGGATGCTTGCGTCCGGTAGTAACCTTTCCTCCCCTTAGATTCACCATTGTGTGAAATGTGTGGAATGAGGAATGCAAATGATGCACACAGTTGTATGGAAGTGAATCGCACAGAAATTTTGGGACAAAAAAGGCCTTGATCAAGAGTTGTCAGAGCAGTTATGAAAGAGTAGGGTTTGGAGGGAAATTTGGGAATTTGCGAAATGTTATGCGATTCGATGAAATGATCAGGAGAAATGAATCGCAATCAGTCAGGAAAAGTTTTGGTTGGGTCAATTTGGGAATGAGGGTTTCAGAGAAGTATGAATTTGAGAGTGAGAGAGGAGAGAGTTTTCGTCCGAGAGGAAATAGAATAGGAAGAGTCTGAAGCAAATGAGGAAGAAAGTTGATTTTAAAAAATGAGCCGTTGCACTGTCGGACGGCCGAACGAAGTTGTGCGTCCGACAGTTGCGTCCGAACAGGCGCAATTCTGGAAAATGGCTGAAGAACATCATCGGACGTCCGTTCATCTTCTTTCGGACGTCCGAAGTCTATGAACAATTTAAGATGATTTTTCGATTATTCCTAATTTTGATCTTAGATGCATGAACTGATCTAATGGCAAAGCTTTTGTAAAAATATCAGCAAATTGATCTTTAGAACAAACATAATTTACACAAATTTCACCTTTTTGAACAAGATCACGAATAAAGTGGTGCTTTATATCTATATGCTTAGTCCTAGAATGTTGAATGGGATTTTTGGTCAGATTTATGGCACTAGTATTATCACAGAATACAGGCATGCAATCATACAATAATCCAAAATCATTCAAGGTATGCTTCATCCATAAAAGTTGAGCACAACATGCACTAGCGGCAATATATTCCGCTTCGGTTGTAGACAAAGAGATTGCATTTTGTTTCTTACTAAACCAAGAGACTAAACAATTTCCAAGAAAATGACAAGTTCCACTAGTACTCTTTCTATCCACACGACAACCTCCAAAATCAGCATCCGAATAACCATATAGTGCAAACTCATTAGATCTAGCATACCAAAGACCATAGTTTAATGTACCTTTCAAATATCTAAAAATCCTTTTTATAGCATTCAAATGTGATTCTTTTGGACAAGACTGAAATCTAGCACACAAGCAAACAGCAAACATAATATCAGGTCTACTTGCGGTTAAATAGAGAAGGCTTCCGATCATACCTCTATAATGCTTTTCATCCACATGATTACCTTCTTCATCTTTGTCAAGCTTTGTAGAGGTGCACATTGGAGTTCCAACTTGCTTTGAGTCATCCATACCAAACCTTTTCAGCAATTCCTTGGTATATTTTGCTTGATTTATAAAAATTCCCTCAAGAGCTTGATGTATTTGAAGTCCAAGGAAGAAATTTAATTCTCCCATCATACTCATTTCAAATTCACTTTGCATAGTGGTGGAAAACTCCTTACATAGATACTCATTAGTAGCACCAAAAATAATGTCATCAACATATATTTGCACAATAAGAAGGTCATTCAACACTTGCTTAGTAAAAAGTGTGGTGTCCACAACACCCCTTTTGAAACCATTTTCAATCAAAAAACCACTTAGTCTTTCATACCAAGCTCTTGGAGCCTGTTTTAGACCATATAAAGCTTTAGATAGTTTAAACACATGACTTGAAAATTTTGTATTTTCAAAACCGGGGGGTTGATCCACATATACTTCTTGATCAATAAAACCATTTAAAAAAGCACTTTTAACATCCATTTGAAACAATTTGAAGCCTTTAAAGCATGCAAAAGCAAGAAGCATTCTAATAGATTCTAATCTAGCTACGGGAGCAAATGTTTCATCAAAATCAATTCCTTCTTCTTGTGCATATCCTTTAGCAACTAATCTGGCTTTATTTCTTACAACAACACCTT
This sequence comes from Coffea eugenioides, assembly GCF_003713205.1. Classification (NCBI taxonomy): domain Eukaryota; kingdom Viridiplantae; phylum Streptophyta; class Magnoliopsida; order Gentianales; family Rubiaceae; genus Coffea; species Coffea eugenioides. The sequence goes on from NW_020861491.1 coordinate 2,296, forward strand.
TATCATCCAACTTATTTCTAAAAATCCACTTTGTGCCAATGATAGGTTGATTTTGAGGTCTATTAATAAGTGTCCAAACTTCATTTCTCTCAAATTGATTAAGTTCCTCTTGCATTGCCAAAATCCAGTTTTCATCCTTTAAAGCATCATTGATATTTTTAGGTTCAAAAAGAGAAACTAAAGCAAAATTGTCAATCAATTTTCTAGATGAGGAACGAGTGTTTACCTTCTCGGATGGATCACCAATTATTAGCTCTTTTGGATGATTTTGGCTGAATTTCCAAGCCTTGGGAAGATCTTTGAGTGGATCATCATTTTTGTCTTCATCTTCCTCTTCTTGATCATTATGAACTTCATTTTCCATTTCAGTTGCTGCTGGTTTAGAGCTTCCTTCATTTCCAATTGATAGCTTTTCCATTCCTTCTCGAACACCTACATCATCATCCTCACACGAACTTTTGGAATTATCATCATTGGTTTCATCAAATGTTATATGTATAGCTTCTTCAATCACAAGAGTCCTTCTATTAAAAACTCTATATCCTCTTTTATTCTCACAATACCCCAAAAATATTCCTACATCAGATTTTTTATCAAACTTACCAAGATGTTCCTTTAGATTCAAAATAAAGCATTTACAACCAAATACTTTGAAATAACCAACCGTAGGTTTCTTATCAAAAATCAGCTCATAAGGAGTTTTCTTTAAAATAGGTCTCAAGAGTATTCTATTCATCACATAACATGCAGTGTTTACCGCTTCAGCCCAAAGATATTTAGGCAACCTACATTCATTCAACATAGTTCTAGCAGCCTCTTGAAGAGTCCTGTTTTTCCTTTCTACAACACCATTTTGCTGTGGAGTCCTTGCAATAGAGAACTCATGTGTTATACCATTATGATCACAAAATTCTGGAAAACCACAATACTTGAATTCCGTCCCATTATCACTTCTAATCCTAACAATTTTTAACCCAAGCAGATTTTGCACTTTAGCAAACAATGAAGTAAAATTCTTGAAGGCATCATCTTTATGAGCAAGAAATATCACCCAAGTGTATCTAGAATAATCATCAACAATTACAAAATAATATCTTTTACCTCCCAAGCTAGTAATTTGAGTGGGACCAAATAAATCAAGATGCAAGAGATCCAAAGGTTTAGAAGTAGATACACACATCTTAGGTTTAAAGGAATTTTTTGTTTGCTTCCCAAATTGACATGCATCACATATTTTGTCCTTATCAAAACTGATTTTTGGCAAGCCTCTAACCAACTCCTTTTTCGAAATTTCCTTTAGTAAATCCATGTTAAAATGACAAAGTCTTCTATGCCACAACCAAGGATCTTCATTTGAAGCTTTAAGACATTTTAAGCTAGAAGAATCAATTTTATCAAGAACCACAATATATATGTCGTTGAACCTCTTACCTTTGAACACAATATTATATTTGGAATCAAGCACAATGCATTCATGTTTTTTAAACAACACATTCAAGTCTTTATCACACAATTGACTAACACTAAGCAAGTTATAACTTAAGTTATCAACTAAGAGCACATTATGGACAAAAGTATCACCATCCTTACCAACATCACCTATTCCAATTGTCTTAGCTTTCACATCATCACCAAATGTCACTTTTCCACTTGACTTTGATTTCAGCTTTATGAACAAAGAGGGATCACCGGTCATATGCCTTGAGCAACCGCTATCAATAAACCATTTGGACTTGTTTGAGCATTTTTCCTGAAAAGAGAAAGTGTTTGGTACCCATTTTAATTTTTGGGTCCGCAATAGTTAGCATTGTATCTAACTAACCACATGCATTTCATCCCTTTGTTCAGATTTCTTTTCACATAGCAATCACCTTTCAAATGCCCTCTTTGACAACAAAAACCACACATAATGGAAGAGTCCTTAACATGTTCTGGTTTGACATATCTCAATCCTCCTCTTCTATATGTTGTGAAACCATGTGCATTTTTGTTGTGTGCAAATGTTCTTTGAAAAGTAGTAGGATGTGTAGATGACATGTTCCTTTTGATAAACTCCTGCTTTCTTGCTTTCCAAGTCTCATCCAAGTTGTCCAGTCTTTTTTTCAAATCACCATGTCTTTCCTTCAGCATTTCACAAATATTTGTCTTTCTATCAAGCTCATTTTGAACATTACATCCGGCTCTTACAAGACTTTCATTGTCAGTCTTTAGTTGTTTATTTTGTTGAAAAAGACTTGCATTTTCTTGAATGAGAAAAGCCATTTTCTGTTTTAACTGCTTGTTTTTATCATAAGATTCCTTCAAGGCATTATGCAGTTTTTCAACAAAGGATTCAAGATCATCATCTTCATCATCATCACTTTCAGATTGAGAGTGTGTGGAAGTTACCTCATTATTTCCAATAGCCATGAAGGCCATTTGAGCTGATTCTTCTTCTTCTTCTACTTCCCCTTCGGAGTTGCATTCATTCCAAGTAATCTGAAAGTTGTTGAATCTTGGCTTCCGATCAGCTTTTCCATCTTTCATCTTCTTCATGGGGCATTCATTTGCATAGTATCCAAGCTGTCCACATTCGAAGCATTTGTCCAACTGTTTCTTGTTGAAATCCTGTTTTCCTTTGTACTTTGCGATAGATGGCTGATTCTGGAATTGATTGCTAGGTCTTCCCCTTCTAAACTTTCTTTTATTCAAGATTCTCTTGAAGCCTCTGGTGATGAGAGCAAGATCATTATCATCACCATCCGAGTCTTCATCATCCAAGTGAGCTGTATCATCTTCACCTTGAGTAGTCTTTAGAGCAATGTTTCTCTTTGCTCTGGCTTCCTCTTCCTCCTGCACTTTAGATTTCAGTTTCAACTCATAAGAGGTTAGTGAGTTAATGATAGATTCAATAGGCACATAACTTAAATCCTTAGCCTTCTCTATTGCAGTCACTTTATTTTCCCATTCTTTGCCCAACGCATTGAGAATTTTCCTGTTCTTCTCTCCCAAGGTGTACTCTTTGCCCAACACCTCAAGATCTTTGATCAAGTCAGTGAACCTGCAATACATTTTGTCAATATCCTCAAGAGGTTCAATTCTAAATGATTCATATTTTGTGACCAAGATAGCCTTTTTCTGTTCTTTAACGTTGTCACCACCCTCATGGATTTCTCTTAGTTTATCCCACATTTCTTTGGCCGATTTGCAGCCTTTTACTCTAATTGATTCATTTGAATCTAGGGCACTATAAAGAACATTCATGGCCTTGGCATTCAATGTGAGGTTAGTCCTATCTTGAGCATTCATTTCAGCTCTCATTTTTGGCCGAAGCAACCCTGTATCTGCATCAAGAAAGTTAGCTTCATGCGGTCCTTCACTCACAATAAACCATAGTTCAATATCAATAGATTGCAAAAAGATAATCATCCGTTCTTTCCAGCTAACATAGTTGGAGCCACTGAACATGGGAGGCCTAGTAACAGATTGCCCCTCAACAAACATAGCATGACTGGTTGTCATCTTTACTCCAAGCCGTTAGAGCTTAATCTCAAGGAGACCAAGCTCTGATACCAATTGTAAGTCCCAAATACAACCAAGAGGGGGGGTGAATTGGGTTGATTAAAATCTTAACCAAATTTATGCACTTTTTCTTTAATAAAAATTTACCTTCTTTTCTAGTAAAGATCAACCAAGTATATTAGAAGACAATAGCAATATTGATCAGAAAAAAAAACAAGTATAGATAAGCAATGAGAATTTTATTAAACAAAAAGTAAAATAGGAAATCAAACCAATTGTCTACCAAGCTTTCCTCAAACTTGAAGACCAATCACAAGGTTGAGCAACTTCTCTTTGATGAAAGATGATCAACTAGATGTACAATGGAGGGAGCACTTCCTCCTTGCCCTAAGCCTCACTTAGTCAAGCTAAGAAGTTTTACAAACACTCAGATAACCCTCAACAAAGCTACACTAAAGAAACTTTCAACCACAAGAGAAAAGCTCACCAGAAGTTCACACCACTTAGAGAACAAATCTAACTTTGGAGACTATTTTCTAGCAAAAATATCTCTTGAGATCTTGTAGACCAAGTGTGCAAAAGTTTTTATCTGACTTAGAGTCGTTTGTATTTGAAGGGAACCAAAAATGGGCTTCATTAATACTTCCAACGGATAGAAGGCATATGAAGAGTCAGCTAGCCGTTGGGGCTGTCGGACGTCCGATGGCGTATTCATCGTCCGAACCCATCGTCCGAAAAACAGTCAAGTTGTTGTTTGGACGTCCGATGGAATTTTATCGTCCGAGCTTCAGTGTCCGAACGTCGTCCAGAGAGTTATCAAATCTTCGAAGAATTTTTAGGACGTCCGATGATATCGATGTTCGTCCGAAGCATGCGTCCGATCCTTTAGGACGTCCGATGATTCCTTGCGAGCGTCCGACAGAGTCTTGGCAGAGAGTCATCAAAACTTTGTGGAATTTTTAGGACGTCCGACATGATCGATGTGCGTCCGACAGAAACTCCTTCCTGATGTTCTTCATCCCTTCGGACGTCCGACAGTTTCCTTTCGGACGTCCGACATGAGTGTCCTGTTTTTGCTTCTTCTTTTGGTTGATTTGCAATTCATGACATTTTAGTACCTGATTCTTTGATAGGCAAAAACACTTATATTTGAATAAGGTTAGATAGACATTTCAAAGAACTTTTGTGATCATCAAAACCAAGAATAACAAATACATTAATCACAGAGTATCAATAGTTCAAGAAACATTTACAATGGAAAGCGATAATAACACATTCATTAAAAGGATACGGGCTCACAGGGAGCCATTCGTTCGTTCGTTCGTTCGTTCATTCTCCTGTCATTCCCCTTATTCCTCCAATCATTTTTAAAATGCATTTCGATAAGTAAAACCCTCGTTCGTTCATTTATTTCATTCACCCCCTCCTGGACGTTGGCCAGGCTCCACCCGACAACAAGGTAATACTCGAGTATACCAAATATGCACCCAGGGTCACCATATCGTTCGACCGAGTCCGCTTCTGGCTCGAGTCGATCGGTAACGAAGAGCAGGGCCTAGTTCAGTCAAAAGACTTACATCCATGCACATGTAACGTTTCAATCATTAAATCATTAAAAATTTCACATTTCATTTCGGTCGAGTGCGATAAAGTACACACTCGCCTAAAAAACTGTAACGACCCCACCTCCCCCTAAGGCGAACCAGAGGGTTCGGCGGGCCGCCTGCCCAGCTCTCGCCGGGACTCAGTCGTTCACTACAATCCTCAAATGAATTACAATATAAATCTCAAATATACATCACATGGTCCACAAATATACATCCAAGTCTCCAATAATTACATGTCACAAAAGCAGCGGAAACAATTCTCAACTATACATAAAATGATTCCAAATCAAAACTGTACAAAACATAGGCCATCCAATCACGTGCACAAGTACTATAAGTCCTTCCTTCGCCTTGAGCCCTGTGGAGGGGAATAAAATATTTTTGGGGTGAGCTAGAAGCTCAGCGAGTAACCAGCAAAATCATTAAGCAAATATATTTCACAATGTGGCATTTCGATGATTTCGATGATGTCATGATTTAGAGATCAAATGTCCGTTTAGTGCTCTCGTGAGCCTGGTGAAATCATAGCACTTGAACACCCAACGCTCAAATATTTCATTTAACATTAACTCACGAACTCACGAAAGTGGGAGCAACATCGGTGCTCCAGATAACCATGAACATGAACCACAAACAGAGTGGAGACGTTGGTGTCCAGCACAAGACTTTCCCAGAACTCATTGAAGCCAAAATCATATCATGAATTCACATGCAAGCACGCATGAGATGCAATCGAATAAATAATGCAAGAAACATTTCACAAGTACTTTGGAAATAGTTTGAGGTCACTCACCTCCACGGCTCACAATCCTCGTCCAATATAGCCAATTCCATCATTCAAGTCCAAGCCTTTCACATGAAACTTAAGGTAACCAACGCTATTAAAAATCGGACAGCATTTCCCCATAAATTCATCCTTTCCATCCTACAATCAAACCCAATCACATAGTAATTAACCACAATTGCTCAAAACCAGAAAACAGTTTTGACGTCCTTTTGCGGTAATGGCACCAAAGGTACTACGAGTATCGGATGGAGGTCCAATACCCACCGTTTCGAAGCTAAGAACCAGGGCTACAACAATGTAGAAGGTCACTCAGTCCAAATCCTAGCACAACTAGGTCAAATATGCAGAATACCAAACCAGAATCGTAATTGCAGGTTCCCAAATCACACAAAACTGTAATCAGTCCAATTCAGTCTACACAGGTCCAAATGCATTGATTCCAAAGGCATATGATAGCTAAGACATCAAGATACATTTCATCAGAAGACACCAACATCCAAATCCAAAGCAATTCCAGTCAAAACAGACGATTACAATCACAGTTCGCACATTCTGATCACCCAGAACAGCAACAGAAAAAACGACATATCTCACTCTACACTAATCCAAATGACCTGAAATTTTTAGGCTCCTCTAAAATGTCATTCCCTACAACTTTCATGTTTTGAGCTAAGGCCAATTCGGCCTCTATCTATGATCTAAAATTTCGGACAGAATGTAGCTTCAAGAACCCTAATTTTCCAGAATTTCTTCCAAACCCAAAATTGGTTGCTATTATCACCAATTCACACCCACATGAGTCATTTCCACTCATTAACAGCCATCATAGATGACCACAACATCTCATTCATATTAAACCAGAAAATTCCTCATAAATATAAAAACTTCACCAAATCACTTCAAATCAAGAAATAATTCACATAATCCATCACTTTAGCTACTACTAAGCATCACTTAAGCATCATTAGGTGTAGTAGGATGTTCAACCATCACTTACCTAGGAAACAAGAGAAGAGGAGTTATAGACCACCTTAGCTCTTCCAAAAACTTCACCAAACTCACCACTAACACAAAAAGGCAAGATTGTATGGAGTAAAAACTAATTTATGTGATTGATTTTGGAAGATTAAGCTAGTTGGAAGCTTGAAATGTTGAAGAAACTTTCTTCCTTCTTGAGCTAAGAGGGCCGGCCATCCAAGGGTAAGAAATGGTGAAATTTTAGTGATTTTTGAAGATATTTAACTCAAATGGGTCAAAAGTCAAAAAAAGTGAATAGTAACTCTTAAGTCAAAACCAATGTAGTGGTGACACTTGTCACCTTTAGGTTTAAAACTTATCTTTTTGTCTCTCCAAGACAAATATCTTAACACATTGTAAACTAATATCACTTAATACAAAATTCCAACAAGTTGTCAAAAATATAATGCATTTACCGCACTAGCGGGTCCCACGTCCAAAATAAGCTTTTAATTTCTCAAAAACTAACCGATACTAGAAAAATCATTTGAAAATGATTTTTGCTCATAAACTTTATCTGGGGAATTTTTCTAATAAAGAAAATATAGAAAAGGCGGGCGTTTTAAAAAAAAAATAAACCCTAGAAAATTAGAAAATTTCCGGGTTCTCAAACTCATTTTTTTTTTCGGGGCGTCACAAAAACTCATTTTGGAAATCCTTGAAAGCACTTAACACATTGTCAAACAATAACACAAGCCATGAAGTCAAGAAAAATATAACAAACAAGGAACACTCACCTATTTACGTAAAATAACGTCCAAAATATCCTTCCGGATAACACCCTCAATCACCAAGGAACCCTAATATAATCAAAAGAACACATTATGCTTCAACCATCGAAAATGTAAGCGATTCAAAGAAAATTCGAATACGTACTAGTACAAGGTATAAATATGGTTTTGGTAGTGAAAAGAGGACATAAGTAAAGTATTTGTAAAACTTATGCTCACTCGTAAAACTTTAAAATCTCCATTTGAATCGAAGTGACAAAGAAAACGTATATCTATTAGTCGAAAATTTCATTTTTCCAAGGGTACCAGTTCGGCCAAGTTCTAACTTATATACCTCGATAACAGAAGAAGCAAATATCCTAGATGGTTCACGTGGTATTCGCTCTCAAGCCTTACTCGAGTCGCAAGTATGTCTACCTAGTCCTCGAGCGTAAAGTTGGGCAGCACGCCCTTTGTGTTTACCTATTTTCCAGCCATATATGGCTTCATTCTTTTCCTCAATCAATCCCAAAGTCACACAGAAAATCATCTCATTTCAATAGCCATTCCACAGGCTCAAAGTCATACAAGTACAAAATCAAGCAAGGAACATGTGCGGAAATGAAGTTTGAGTCAAGAAACAAAAGACAGATTTGCCGTCACTTAGCATAACGGGCACAACTGAAGTTACGCTTATTGGATTCGGGTGAAATTTATACCGTTTCGAATCTAAGAAAAAGTTCTAAAACTTTGATGAAGACCACTCAGTCCAATTTGCAGCGTATCTAAGTCAAAATCTCAAATAACAGAACCAGAATCTCACATTTGGACTTGTTAACCGCCTTATGCGTAAATGACAATAACTCAGGCTACCGAAGTCCAAACGAGGTGATTCCAGGGGTGTTGGAAAGACAAGACATATCAATACAACTTTCATGTTTTGGCTAAAAGCTAGTTCAGTACGTATCAAGGTGAAAAGATACGATCCGTTTGGTGAAACGTTGCAAATGTCCACTGGTCCAAACCTATGGTATTCAGGGGTATTTCAGTCTTTTCACAGGCTATGTTACTCCGATTGAGCTGAAATTTTGTAGGAAACTATAAAACATCATTCTATACAACTTTCATTTTTTGTGCTAAGCCGAATTCTTCGTCAAACATAGGGAACTAGAACCGGACAGAACTGAAGCTTCAATTTCCAGAAATCTGGAATTTTGCTACATCAAGCTATAATTCACATTTTTACCTTAAAACCACCACTACTTTCTCCTTTACAATTTTATATACCATATATATACACCATATAACACCTAACCAACAAGAATTATGAGTAAATAAATCAAAACCCTAACTCAAAATTCATCCCTCCAATCATCAAAACCATTTCAAACAAGCATCACAAGAACAATTCTAACGTTAATACCCAACTTAATCATGATTAATGGAAAAGAAAGGGTGATCAGCCATAATACCTCAAGACAAGGCCTTGCAAGAGTGATCCTCCACTACTCCTTGAAATTTTTGGTCCCTTAAGCTTCCCCAGCTCTCAAACTATTGATTAATCGGTTTAGCTTTCTTGTTTTCTCACTAAAGTGGATCAAACTCAAGATGGATTATGGTTTCTTTCTCTTGGCTTTTCCCTCTCTTTCTCATGGTTCATATGGCAGAAATGGAGGCTGAAATAAAGTGCAATTGAAGCTTCAAGAAGGTTAAAAGGATAGGAATTGATTTGGGTCAAAGTTGACAAGTGTCACAAGTTGATAGGTAGTCAAATTTTTTTTCTTTTCTCCCTTATTTTGGCCTACAATTTCGGCTGACTTGAGCTGGTTTAAGGGCTGATATTTTGAACTAATATCAAGGATAGTTTATGATAAGAAAGTGGTAGTCAAGTGGGGTGTTCAATCGGTAGTGAACGGTACCCGTCGGTTCAACCCGTTTTTCCTTAAATCGCGTATACTAGGGTTTTAACTTATAATTCACTAACTTATTATTACCACTTCTAATCACACACTTAATATCATCTAAAACTCACTCTTAATCACCAAATTTGATCCACACTCCGTACCGGATAGTCACACCACGGATAGGCGTAAAAACCCAAATTCGCACTAACTTGAAAACGAAAAGGAAAACCCTTAATTCTATATTCATTTGCACTTATTGTGGGGTGATTGGGTGGTAGGGCCATTATAAAGTAATAATTTCCAAATAAAAGGGTATTTTTAAGAAAAATATAAGGAAATTTTACGGGTCCTCACATCGATAATGCGTTTCAAATTTAACGTACACTAAGTCATACTAGGAAAATGAATTTAAAACTGTACTTGCTTGTAAAAATGCATAGAAAGTTTAATATTTCCAAGGAAAGTATAAAATGTAGGCAAAGGAATAAAATAATGCTGAGAAAATGTGAAAATTTTTGAATTCTCACACTCTCTCCCCCTTAAGAAATTTCGTCCTCGAAATTTTTACTTTCCGTTGCCTCAGACGACCCCGGAACTTGTTGCTGGTCTACGGCATAAACCTGTGCTGATACTTTTGTTCGGTTTCCTCTCTTTTCTTTTCTTTTTCCCAAAAGGTAGTAACTAAATTCTAGTGCACCAAATGCACAGATAGCCATATACACACCTAACACACCACATATCAAGAACACATACATATCAAATTAGACAGATAAGCATATACACAAATATACCAACAAATGTCATGTCATAACGATATAAGGGCAAATCAAAAGAAAAGGCGATATCGTCCCGGTCCCGTCCGGTCTCTCACGTCACTTACTATCCAAACTATCCAAACTAGATGTCCATTGACCTCTTGTACTCATTCTGGCCAAACAAAGCCTATTCATGTTCCCAAAATACAAATCCTAAATACCTAACACCGCCTCAACTCTGGAATACTCGGGCACAAGAATCCGAAATAAGATAATTCACATCTCGAGCTGACCAGTCCCAAGAGTAAACTATCTACAATCGAAATTCCTGCCTGACGTACCTATCATGGTCCTCAGATATCATAAGAACATTTAAGGCCTATGACAATTCACAATTCATAGCTTATGCTCGAACGAGCACTTAGTCCTTCATACTTATTCACCACTCAGCCCAGGCTCACTCCGCGCAGAGACCACGCGAAGCAGGTTCTGATACCAACTGTGACAGCCCCACTTCCCCCTAAGGCGAACCAAAGGGTTCGGCGGACCGCCTGCCCAGCTCTCGCCGGGACTCAGTCGTTCACTTCAACCCTCAAACAAAACTAGAATAAACCCACAAGAATAAATATAATGACGATCCAAAACTTAAAGCAAAACTTATGTACATTACTATCTCAAAAGGGAGTACAAGCATCGAATATACAAAGGTTCTCAATTCACCACACATCCAGCCCGTGCCAAGCATTAGGGCGAGAACCATTACAAAATCAAAGAATTAGACTAGGCTAGTCTATACAGAGCTCTCGTCCTGCTCGCCATCCCCTGTTAAGGAAAACAAAACTAAAGGAATGAGCTAAAAGCTCAGTGAGGTTCCGAACACATAATCAAACAATCAATCCAATACATTAATCACAGAGTATCAATAGTTCAAGAAACATTTACAATGGAAAGCGATAATAACACATTCATTAAAAGGATACGGGCTCACAGGGAGCTATTCGTTCGTTCGTTCGTTCGTTCATTCTCCTGTCATTCCCCTTATTCCTCCAATCATTTTTAAAATGCATTTCGATAAGTAAAACCCTCGTTCGTTAATTTATTTCATTCACCCCCTCCTGGACGTTGGCCAGGCTCCACCCGACAACAAGGTAATACTCGAGTGTACCAAATATTCACCCAGGGTCACCACATCGTTCGACCGAGTCCGCTTCTGGCTCGAGTCGATCGGTAACGAAGGGCAGGGCCTGGTTCAGCCAAAAGACTTACATCCATGCACATGTAACGTTTCAATCATTAAATCATTAAAAATTTCACATTTCATTTAGGTCGAGTGCGATAAAGTACACACTCGCCTAGAAAACTCATTTTAGAAATCCTTGAAAGCACTTAACACATTGTCAAACAATAACACAAGCCATGAAGTCAAGGAAAATATAACAAACAAGGAACACTCACCTATTTACGTAAAATAACGTCCACAATATCCTTCTGGTTAACACCCTCAATCACCATGGAACCCTAATATAATCAAAAGAACACATTATGCTTCAACCATCGAAGATGTAAGTGATTCAAAAAAAATTCGAATACGTACTAGTACAAGGTATAAATATGGTTTTGGTAGTGAAAAGAGGACATAAGTAAAATATTTGTAAAACTTATGCTCACTCGTAAAACTTTAAAATCTCCATTTGAGTCGAAGTGACAAAGAAAACGCATATCTATTAGTCAAAAATTTCATTTTTCCAAGGGTACCAGTTCAGCCAAGTTCTAACTTATATACCTCGATAACAGAAGATGCAAATATCCTAGATGGTTCACGTGGTATTCGCTCTCAAGCCTTACTCGAGTCGCAAGTATGTCTACCTAGTCCTCGAGCGTAAAGTTGGGCAGCACGCCCTTTGTGTTGACCTATTTTCCAGCCATATATGGCTTCATTCTTTTCCTCAATCAATCCCAAAGTCACACAGAAAATCATCTCATTTCAATAGCCATTCCCCAGGCTCAAAGTCATACAAGTACAAAATCTAGCTAGGAACATGTGCGGAAATGAAGTTTGAGTCAAGAAACAAAAGACAGATTTGCCGTCACTTAGCATAACGGGCACAACTGAAGTTACGCTTATCGGATTGGGGTGAAATTTATACCATTTCGAAGCTAAGACAACGGTCTACAACTTTGATGAAGACCACTCAGTCCAATTTTCTGCGTATCTAAGTCAAAATCTCAAATAATAGAACCAGAATCTCACATTCGGACTTGTTAACCGCCTTATGCGTAAATGACAATAACTCAGGCTACCAAAGTCCAAACGAGGTAATTCCAGGGGCGTTGGAAAGACAAGACATATAAATACAACTTTATTGTTTTGGCTAAAAGCTAGTACAGTACGTATCAAGGTGAAAAGATACGATCAGTTTGGTGAAACGTTGCAAATGTCCACTGGTCCAGACGTATGGTAGTCAGGGGTATTTCAGTCTTTTCACAGGCTATGTTACTCCGATTGAGCTGAAATTTTGTAGGAAATTATAAAACATCATTCTATACAACTTTCATGTTTTGTGGTAAGCCAAATTCTGCGTCTAACATCAGGAACTAGAACCGGACAGAACTGAAGCTTCAATTTCCAGAAATCTGGAATTTTACTACATCAAGCTATAATTCACATTTTTACCTTAAAACCACCACTACTTTCTCCTTTACAAGATTATATACCATATATATACACCATATAACACCTAACCAACAAGAATTATAAGTAAATAAATCAAAACCCTAACTCAAAATTCATCCCTCCAATCATCAAAACCATTTCAAACAAGCATCACAAGAACAATTCTAACGTTAATACCCAACTTAATCATGATTAATGGAAAAGAAAGGGTGATCAGCCATTATACCTCAAGACAAGGCCTTGCAAGAGTGATCCTCCACTACTCCTTGAAATTTTTGGTTCCTTAAGCTTCCCAAGCTCTCAAACTATTGATTAATCGGTTTAACTTTCTTGTTTTCTCACTGAAGTGGATCAAACTCAAGATGGATTTTGGTTTCTTTCTCTTGGCTTTTCCCTCTCTTTCTCATGGTTCATATGGCAGAAATGGAGGCTGAAATAAAGTGCAATTGAAGCTTCAAGAAGGTTAAAAGGATAGGAATTGATTTGGGTCAAAGTTGACAAGTGTCACAAGTTGATAGGTAGTCAAATTTTTTTTCTTTTCTCCCTTATTTTGGTCAACAATTTCGGCTGACTTGAGCTGGTTTAAGGGCTGATATTTTGCACTAATATCAAGGATATTTTATGATAAGAAAGTGGTAGTCAAGTGGGGTGTTCAATCGGTAGTGAACGGTACCCGTCGGTTCAACCCGTTTTTCCTTAAATCGCGTATACTAGGGTTTTAACTTATAATTCACTAACTTATTATTACCAGTTCTAATCACACACTTAATATCATCTAAAACTCACTCTTAATCACCAAATTTGATCCACACTCCGTACCGGATAGTCACACCACGGATAGGCGTAAAAACCCTAATTCGCACTAACTTGAAAACGAAAAGGAAAAACCCTTAATTCTATATTCATTTGCACTTATTGTGGGGTGATTGGGTGGTAGGGCCATTATAAAGTAATAATTTCCAAATAAAAGGGTATTTTTAAGAAAAATATAAGGAATTTTACGGGTCCTCACATCGATAATGCGTTTCAAATTTAACGTACACTAAGTCATACTAGGAAAATGAATTTAAAACTGTACTTGCTTGTAAAAATGCATAGAAAGTTTAATATTTCCAAGGAAAGTATAAAATGTAGGCAAAGGAATAAAATAATGCTGAGAAAATGTGAAAATTTTTGAATTCTCACACTCTCTCCCCCTTAAGAAATTTCGTCCTCGAAATTTTTACTTTCCGTTGCCTCAGACGGCCCCGGAACTTGTTGCTGGTCTACGGCATAAACCTGTGCTGATACTTTTGTTCGGTTTCCTCTCTTTTCTTTTCTTTTTCCCAAAAGGTAGTAACTAAATTCTAGTGCACCAAATGCACAGATAGCCATATACACACCTAACACACCACATATCAAGAACACATACATATCAAATTAGATAGATAAGCATATACACAAATACACCAACAAATGTCATGTCATAACGATATAAGGGCAAATCAAAAGAAAAGGCGATATCGTCCCGGTCCCGTCCGGTCTCTCACGTCACTTACTATCCAAACTAGATGTCCATTGACCTCTTGTACTCATTCTGGCCAAACAAAGCCTATTCATGTTCCCAAAATACAAATCCTAAATTCCTAACACCGCCTCAACTCTGGAGTACTCGAGCACAAGGATCCGAAATAAGATAATTCACATCTGGAGCTGGCCAGTCCCAAGAGTAAACTATCTACAATCGAAATTCCTACCTGACGTACCTATCTATGGTCCTCAGATATCATAAGAACATTTAAGGCCTATAACAATTCACAATCATAGCTTATGCTCGAACGAGCACTTAGTCCTTCATACTTATTCACCACTCAGCCCAGGCTCACTCCGCGCCGAGACCACGCGAAGCAGGCTCTGATACCAACTGTGACAGCCCCACTTCTCCCTAAGGCGAACCAAAGGGTTCGGCGGACCGCCTGCCCAGCTCTCGCCGGGACTCAGTCGTTCACTTCAAACCTCAAACAAAACCAGAATAAATCCACAAGAATAAATATAACGACGATCCAAAACTTAAAGCAAAACTTATGTACATTACTATCTCAAAAGGGAGTACAAACATCGAATATACAAAGGTTCTCAATTCACCACACATCCAGCCCGTGCCAAGCACTAGGGCGAGAACCATTACAAAATCAAAGAATTAGACTAGGCTAGTCTATACAGAGCTCTCGTCCTGCTCGCCATCCCCTGTTAAGGAAAACAAAACTAAAGGAATGAGCTAAAAGCTCAGTGAGGTTCCGAACACATAATCAAACAATCAATCCAATACATTAATCACAGAGTATCAATAGTTCAAGAAACATTTACAATGGAAAGCGATAATAACACATTCATTAAAAGGATACGGGCTCACAGGGAGCTATTCGTTCGTTCGTTTGTTCGTTCATTCTCCTGTCATTCCCCTTATACCTCCAATCATTTTTAAAATGCATTTCGATAAGTAAAACCCTCGTTCGTTCATTTATTTCATTCACCCCCTCCTGGACGTTGGCCAGGCTCCACCCGACAACAAGGTAATACTCGAGTATACCAAATATTCACCCAGGGTCACCATATCGCTCGACCGAGTCCGCTTCTGGCTCGAGTCGATCGGTAACGAAGGGCAGGGCCTGGTTCAGCCAAAAGACTTACATCCATGCACATGTAACGTTTCAATCATTAAATCATTAAAAATTTCACATTTCATTTAGGTCGAGTGCGATAAAGTACACACTCGCCTAGAAAACTCATTTTGGAAATCCTTGAAAGCACTTAACACATTGTCAAACAATAACACAAGCCATGAAGTCAAGGAAAATATAACAAACAAGGAACACTCACCTATTTACGTAAAATAACGTCCAAAATATCCTTCTGGTTAACACCCTCAATCACCATGGAACCCTAATATAATCAAAAGAACACATTATGCTTCAACCATCGAAGATGTAAGTGATTCAAAGAAAATTCGAATACGTACTAGTACAAGGTATAAATATGGTTTTGGTAGTGAAAAGAGGACATAAGTAAAATATTTGTAAAACTTATGCTCACTCGTAAAACTTTAAAATCTCCATTTGAGTCGAAGTGACAAAGAAAACGTATATCTATTAGTCAAAAATTTCATTTTTCCAAGGGTACCAGTTCAGCCAAGTTCTAACTTATATACCTCGATAACAGAAGATGCAAATATCCTAGATGGTTCACGTGGTATTCGCTCTCAAGCCTTACTCGAGTCGCAAGTATGTCTACCTAGTCCTCGAGCGTAAAGTTGGGCAGCACGCCCTTTGTGTTGACCTATTTTCCAGCCATATATGGCTTCATTCTTTTCCTCAATCAATCCCAAAGTCACACAGAAAATCATCTCATTTCAATAGCCATTCCCCAGGCTCAAAGTCATACAAGTACAAAATCTAGCTAGGAACATGTGCGGAAATGAAGTTTGAGTCAAGAAACAAAAGACAGATTTGCCGTCACTTAGCATAACGGGCACAACTGAAGTTACGCTTATCGGATTGGGGTGAAATTTATACCATTTCGAAGCTAAGACAACGGTCTACAACTTTGATGAAGACCACTCAGTCCAATTTTCTGCGTATCTAAGTCAAAATCTCAAATAATAGAACCAGAATCTCACATTCGGACTTGTTAACCGCCTTATGCGTAAATGACAATAACTCAGGCTACCAAAGTCCAAACGAGGTAATTCCAGGGGCGTTGGAAAGACAAGACATATAAATACAACTTTATTGTTTTGGCTAAAAGCTAGTACAGTACGTATCAAGGTGAAAAGATACGATCAGTTTGGTGAAACGTTGCAAATGTCCACTGGTCCAGACGTATGGTAGTCAGGGGTATTTCAGTCTTTTCACAGGCTATGTTACTCCGATTGAGCTGAAATTTTGTAGGAAATTATAAAACATCATTCTATACAACTTTCATGTTTTGTGGTAAGCCAAATTCTGCGTCTAACATCAGGAACTAGAACCGGACAGAACTGAAGCTTCAATTTCCAGAAATCTGGAATTTTACTACATCAAGCTATAATTCACATTTTTACCTTAAAACCACCACTACTTTCTCCTTTACAAGATTATATACCATATATATACACCATATAACACCTAACCAACAAGAATTATAAGTAAATAAATCAAAACCCTAACTCAAAATTCATCCCTCCAATCATCAAAACCATTTCAAACAAGCATCACAAGAACAATTCTAACGTTAATACCCAACTTAATCATGATTAATGGAAAAGAAAGGGTGATCAGCCATTATACCTCAAGACAAGGCCTTGCAAGAGTGATCCTCCACTACTCCTTGAAATTTTTGGTTCCTTAAGCTTCCCCAGCTCTCAAACTATTGATTAATCGGTTTAGCTTTCTTGTTTTCTCACTAAAGTGGATCAAACTCAAGATGGATTATGGTTTCTTTCTCTTGGCTTTTCCCTCTCTTTCTCATGGTTCATATGGCAGAAATGGAGGCTGAAATAAAGTGCAATTGAAGCTTCAAGAAGGTTAAAAGGATAGGAATTGATTTGGGTCAAAGTTGACAAGTGTCACAAGTTGATAGGTAGTCAAATTTTTTTTCTTTTCTCCCTTATTTTGGTCTACAATTTCGGCTGACTTGAGCTGGTTTAAGGGCTGAAATTTTGAACTAATATCAAGGATAGTTTATGATAAGAAAGTGGTAGTCAAGTGGGGTGTTCAATCGGTAGTGAACGGTACCCGTCGGTTCAACCCGTTTTTCCTTAAATCGCGTATACTAGGGTTTTAACTTATAATTCACTAACTTATTATTACCACTTCTAATCACACACTTAATATCATCTAAAACTCACTCTTAATCACCAAATTTGATCCACACTCCGTACCGGATAGTCACACCACGGATAGGCGTAAAAACCCAAATTCGCACTAACTTGAAAACGAAAAGGAAAACCCTTAATTCTATATTCATTTGCACTTATTGTGGGGTGATTGGGTGGTAGGGCCATTATAAAGTAATAATTTCCAAATAAAAGGGTATTTTTAAGAAAAATATAAGGAAATTTTACGGGTCCTCACATCGATAATGCGTTTCAAATTTAACGTACACTAAGTCATACTAGGAAAATGAATTTAAAACTGTACTTGCTTGTAAAAATGCATAGAAAGTTTAATATTTCCAAGGAAAGTATAAAATGTAGGCAAAGGAATAAAATAATGCTGAGAAAATGTGAAAATTTTTGAATTCTCACACTCTCTCCCCCTTAAGAAATTTCGTCCTCGAAATTTTTACTTTCCGTTGCCTCAGACGACCCCGGAACTTGTTGCTGGTCTACGGCATAAACCTGTGCTGATACTTTTGTTCGGTTTCCTCTATTTTCTTTTCTTTTTCCCAAAAGGTAGTAACTAAATTCTAGTGCACCAAATGCACAGATAGCCATATACACACCTAACACACCACATATCAAGAACACATACATATCAAATTAGACAGATAAGCATATACACAAATATACCAACAAATGTCATGTCATAACGATATAAGGGCAAATCAAAAGAAAAGGCGATATCGTCCCGGTCCCGTCCGGTCTCTCACGTCACTTACTATCCAAACTATCCAAACTAGATGTCCATTGACCTCTTGTACTCATTCTGGCCAAACAAAGCCTATTCATGTTCCCAAAATACAAATCCTAAATACCTAACACCGCCTCAACTCTGGAATACTCGGGCACAAGAATCCGAAATAAGATAATTCACATCTCGAGCTGACCAGTCCCAAGAGTAAACTATCTACAATCGAAATTCCTGCCTGACGTACCTATCATGGTCCTCAGATATCATAAGAACATTTAAGGCCTATGACAATTCACAATTCATAGCTTATGCTCGAACGAGCACTTAGTCCTTCATACTTATTCACCACTCAGCCCAGGCTCACTCCGCGCAGAGACCACGCGAAGCAGGTTCTGATACCAACTGTGACAGCCCCACTTCCCCCTAAGGCGAACCAATGGGTTCGGCGGACCGCCTGCCCAGCTCTCGCCGGGACTCAGTCGTTCACTTCAACCCTCAAACAAAACCAGAATAAACCCACAAGAATAAATATAACGACGATCCAAAACTTAAAGCAAAACTTATGTACATTACTATCTCAAAAGGGAGTACAAGCATCGAATATACAAAGGTTCTCAATTCACCACACATCCAGCCCGTGCCAAGCACTAGGGCGAGAACCATTACAAAATCAAAGAATTAGACTAGGCTAGTCTATACAGAGCTCTCGTCCTGCTCGCCATCCCCTGTTAAGGAAAACAAAACTAAAGGAATGAGCTAAAAGCTCAGTGAGGTTCCGAACACATAATCAAACAATCAATCCAATACATTAATCACAGAGTATCAATAGTTCAAGAAACATTTACAATGGAAAGCGATAATAACACATTCATTAAAAGGATACGGGCTCACAGGGAGCTATTCGTTCGTTCGTTTGTTCGTTCATTCTCCTGTCATTCCCCTTATACCTCCAATCATTTTTAAAATGCATTTCGATAAGTAAAACCCTCGTTCGTTCATTTATTTCATTCACCCCCTCCTGGACGTTGGCCAGGCTCCACCCGACAACAAGGTAATACTCGAGTATACCAAATATTCACCCAGGGTCACCATATCGCTCGACCGAGTCCGCTTCTGGCTCGAGTCGATCGGTAACGAAGGGCAGGGCCTGGTTCAGCCAAAAGACTTACATCCATGCACATGTAACGTTTCAATCATTAAATCATTAAAAATTTCACATTTCATTTAGGTCGAGTGCGATAAAGTACACACTCGCCTAGAAAACTCATTTTGGAAATCCTTGAAAGCACTTAACACATTGTCAAACAATAACACAAGCCATGAAGTCAAGGAAAATATAACAAACAAGGAACACTCACCTATTTACGTAAAATAACGTCCAAAATATCCTTCTGGTTAACACCCTCAATCACCATGGAACCCTAATATAATCAAAAGAACACATTATGCTTCAACCATCGAAGATGTAAGTGATTCAAAGAAAATTCGAATACGTACTAGTACAAGGTATAAATATGGTTTTGGTAGTGAAAAGAGGACATAAGTAAAATATTTGTAAAACTTATGCTCACTCGTAAAACTTTAAAATCTCCATTTGAGTCGAAGTGACAAAGAAAACGTATATCTATTAGTCAAAAATTTCATTTTTCCAAGGGTACCAGTTCAGCCAAGTTCTAACTTATATACCTCGATAACAGAAGATGCAAATATCCTAGATGGTTCACGTGGTATTCGCTCTCAAGCCTTACTCGAGTCGCAAGTATGTCTACCTAGTCCTCGAGCGTAAAGTTGGGCAGCACGCCCTTTGTGTTGACCTATTTTCCAGCCATATATGGCTTCATTCTTTTCCTCAATCAATCCCAAAGTCACACAGAAAATCATCTCATTTCAATAGCCATTCCCCAGGCTCAAAGTCATACAAGTACAAAATCTAGCTAGGAACATGTGCGGAAATGAAGTTTGAGTCAAGAAACAAAAGACAGATTTGCCGTCACTTAGCATAACGGGCACAACTGAAGTTACGCTTATCGGATTGGGGTGAAATTTATACCATTTCGAAGCTAAGACAACGGTCTACAACTTTGATGAAGACCACTCAGTCCAATTTTCTGCGTATCTAAGTCAAAATCTCAAATAATAGAACCAGAATCTCACATTCGGACTTGTTAACCGCCTTATGCGTAAATGACAATAACTCAGGCTACCAAAGTCCAAACGAGGTAATTCCAGGGGCGTTGGAAAGACAAGACATATAAATACAACTTTATTGTTTTGGCTAAAAGCTAGTACAGTACGTATCAAGGTGAAAAGATACGATCAGTTTGGTGAAACGTTGCAAATGTCCACTGGTCCAGACGTATGGTAGTCAGGGGTATTTCAGTCTTTTCACAGGCTATGTTACTCCGATTGAGCTGAAATTTTGTAGGAAATTATAAAACATCATTCTATACAACTTTCATGTTTTGTGGTAAGCCAAATTCTGCGTCTAACATCAGGAACTAGAACCGGACAGAACTGAAGCTTCAATTTCCAGAAATCTGGAATTTTACTACATCAAGCTATAATTCACATTTTTACCTTAAAACCACCACTACTTTCTCCTTTACAAGATTATATACCATATATATACACCATATAACACCTAACCAACAAGAATTATAAGTAAATAAATCAAAACCCTAACTCAAAATTCATCCCTCCAATCATCAAAACCATTTCAAACAAGCATCACAAGAACAATTCTAACGTTAATACCCAACTTAATCATGATTAATGGAAAAGAAAGGGTGATCAGCCATTATACCTCAAGACAAGGCCTTGCAAGAGTGATCCTCCACTACTCCTTGAAATTTTTGGTTCCTTAAGCTTCCCAAGCTCTCAAACTATTGATTAATCGGTTTAACTTTCTTGTTTTCTCACTGAAGTGGATCAAACTCAAGATGGATTTTGGTTTCTTTCTCTTGGCTTTTCCCTCTCTTTCTCATGGTTCATATGGCAGAAATGGAGGCTGAAATAAAGTGCAATTGAAGCTTCAAGAAGGTTAAAAGGATAGGAATTGATTTGGGTCAAAGTTGACAAGTGTCACAAGTTGATAGGTAGTCAAATTTTTTTTCTTTTCTCCCTTATTTTGGTCAACAATTTCGGCTGACTTGAGCTGGTTTAAGGGCTGATATTTTGCACTAATATCAAGGATATTTTATGATAAGAAAGTGGTAGTCAAGTGGGGTGTTCAATCGGTAGTGAACGGTACCCGTCGGTTCAACCCGTTTTTCCTTAAATCGCGTATACTAGGGTTTTAACTTATAATTCACTAACTTATTATTACCAGTTCTAATCACACACTTAATATCATCTAAAACTCACTCTTAATCACCAAATTTGATCCACACTCCGTACCGGATAGTCACACCACGGATAGGCGTAAAAACCCTAATTCGCACTAACTTGAAAACGAAAAGGAAAAACCCTTAATTCTATATTCATTTGCACTTATTGTGGGGTGATTGGGTGGTAGGGCCATTATAAAGTAATAATTTCCAAATAAAAGGGTATTTTTAAGAAAAATATAAGGAATTTTACGGGTCCTCACATCGATAATGCGTTTCAAATTTAACGTACACTAAGTCATACTAGGAAAATGAATTTAAAACTGTACTTGCTTGTAAAAATGCATAGAAAGTTTAATATTTCCAAGGAAAGTATAAAATGTAGGCAAAGGAATAAAATAATGCTGAGAAAATGTGAAAATTTTTGAATTCTCACACTCTCTCCCCCTTAAGAAATTTCGTCCTCGAAATTTTTACTTTCCGTTGCCTCAGACGGCCCCGGAACTTGTTGCTGGTCTACGGCATAAACCTGTGCTGATACTTTTGTTCGGTTTCCTCTCTTTTCTTTTCTTTTTCCCAAAAGGTAGTAACTAAATTCTAGTGCACCAAATGCACAGATAGCCATATACACACCTAACACACCACATATCAAGAACACATACATATCAAATTAGATAGATAAGCATATACACAAATACACCAACAAATGTCATGTCATAACGATATAAGGGCAAATCAAAAGAAAAGGCGATATCGTCCCGGTCCCGTCCGGTCTCTCACGTCACTTACTATCCAAACTAGATGTCCATTGACCTCTTGTACTCATTCTGGCCAAACAAAGCCTATTCATGTTCCCAAAATACAAATCCTAAATTCCTAACACCGCCTCAACTCTGGAGTACTCGAGCACAAGGATCCGAAATAAGATAATTCACATCTGGAGCTGGCCAGTCCCAAGAGTAAACTATCTACAATCGAAATTCCTACCTGACGTACCTATCTATGGTCCTCAGATATCATAAGAACATTTAAGGCCTATAACAATTCACAATCATAGCTTATGCTCGAACGAGCACTTAGTCCTTCATACTTATTCACCACTCAGCCCAGGCTCACTCCGCGCCGAGACCACGCGAAGCAGGCTCTGATACCAACTGTGACAGCCCCACTTCTCCCTAAGGCGAACCAAAGGGTTCGGCGGACCGCCTGCCCAGCTCTCGCCGGGACTCAGTCGTTCACTTCAAACCTCAAACAAAACCAGAATAAACCCACAAGAATTAATATAACGACGATCCAAAACTTAAAGCAAAACTTATGTACATTACTATCTCAAAAGGGAGTACAAGCATCGAATATACAAAGGTTCTCAATTCACCACACATCCAGCCCGTGCCAAGCACTAGGGCGAGAACCATTACAAAATCAAAGAATTAGACTAGGCTAGTCTATACAGAGCTCTCGTCCTGCTCGCCATCCCCTGTTAAGGAAAACAAAACTAAAGGAATGAGTTAAAAGCTCAGTGAGGTTCCGAACACATAATCAAACAATCAATCCAATACATTAATCACAGAGTATCAATAGTTCAAGAAACATTTACAATGGAAAGCGATAATAACACATTCATTAAAAGGATACGGGTTCACAGGGAGCTATTCGTTCGTTCGTTCGTTCGTTCATTCTCCTGTCATTCCCCTTATTCCTCCAATCATTTTTAAAATGCATTTCGATAAGTAAAACCCTCGTTCGTTCATTTATTTCATTCACCCCTTCCTGGACGTTGGCCAGGCTCCACCCGACAACAAGGTAATACTCGAGTATACCAAATATTCACCCAGGGTCACCATATCGCTCGACCGAGTCCGCTTCTGGCTCAAGTCGATCGGTAACGAAGGGCAGGGCCTAGTTCAGCCAAAAGACTTACATCCATGCACATGTAACGTTTCAATCATTAAATCATTAAAAATTTCACATTTCATTTAGGTCGAGTGCGATAAAGTACACACTCGCCAAGAAAACTCATTTTGGAAATCCTTGAAAGCACTTAACACATTCTCAAACAATAACACAAGCCATGAAGTCAAGGAAAATATAACAAACAAGGAACACTTACCTATTTACGTAAAATAACGTCCAAAATATCCTTCTAGTTAACACCCTCAATTCCCAAGGAACCCTAATATAATCAAAAGAACACATTATGCTTCAACCATCGAAGATGTAAGTGATTCAAAGAAAATTCGAATACGTACTAGTACAAGGTATAAATATGGTCTTGGTAGTGAAAAGAGGACATAAGTAAAATATTTGTGAAACTTATGCTCACTCGTAAAACTTTAAAATCTCCATTTGAGTCGAAGTGACAAAGAAAACGTATATCTATTAGTCGAAAATTTCATTTTTCCAAGGGTACCAGTTCGGCCAAGTTCTAACTTATATACCTCGATAACAGAAGATGCAAATATCCTAGATGGTTCACGTGGTATTCGCTCTCAAGCCTTACTCGAGTCGCAAGTATGTCTACCTAGTCCTCGAGCGTAAAGTTGGGCAGCACGCCCTTTGTGTTTACCTATTTTCCAGCCATATATGGCTTCATTCTTTTCCTCAATCAATCCCAAAGTCACACAGAAAATCATCTCATTTCAATAGCCATTCCATAGGCTCAAAGTCATACAAGTTCAAAATCAAGCTAGGAACATGTGCGGAAATGAAGTTTGAGTCAAGAAACAAAAGTCAGATTTGCCGTCACTTAGCATAAAGGGCACAACCGAAGTTACGCTTATCGGATTCGGGTGAATTTTATACCATTTCTAAGCTAAGACAACGGTCTACAACTTTGATGAAGACCACTCAGTCCAATTTGCAGTGTATCTACGTTAAAATCTCAAATAACAGAACCAGAATCTCACATTCGGACTTGTTAACCGCCTTATACGTAAATGACAATAACTCAGGCTACTGAAGTCCAAACGAGGTGATTCCAGCGGCGTTGGAAAGATAAGACATAACAATACAACTTTCATGTTTTGGCTAAAAGCTAGTTCAGTACGTATCAAGGTGAAAAGATACGATCCGTTTGGTGAAACGTTGCAAATGTCCACTGGTCCAAACCTATGGTAGTCAGGGGTATTTCAGTCTTTTCACATGTTATGTTACTCCGATTGAGCTGAAATTCTGTAAGAAACTATAAAACATCATTCTATACAACTTTCATGTTTTGTACTAAGCCAAATTCGGCGTCTAACATAGGGAACTAGAACCGGGCAGAAGTGAAGCTTCAATTTCCAGAAATCTGGAATTTTGCTACATCAAGCTATAATTCACATTTTTACCTTAAAACCACCACTACTTTCTCCTTTACAAGATTATATACCATATATATAAACCATGTAACACCTAACCAACAAGAATTATAAGTAAATAAATCAAAACCCTAACTCAAAATTCATCCCTCCAATCATCAATGGAGGCTGAAATAAAGTGCAATTGAAGCTTCAAGAAGGTTAAAAGGATAGGAATTGATTTGGGTCAAAGTTGACAAGTGTCACAAGTTGATAGGTAGTCAAATTTTTTTTCTTTTCTCCCTTATTTTGGTCTACAATTTCGGCTGACTTGAGCTGGTTTAAGGGCTGATATTTTGCACTAATATCAAGGATATTTTATGATAGGAAAATGGTAGTCAAGTGGGGTGTTCAATCGGTAGTGAACGGTACCCGTCGGTTCAACCCGTTTTTCCTTAAATCGCGTATACTAGGGTTTTAACTTATAATTCACTAACTTATTATTACCACTTCTAATCACACACTTAATATCATCTAAAACTCACTCTTAATCACCAAATTTGATCCACACTCCGTACCGGATAGTCACACCACGGATAGGCGTAAAAACCCTAATTCGCACTAACTTGAAAACGAAAAGGAAAAACCCTTAATTCTATATTCATTTGCACTTATTGTGGGGTGATTGGGTGGTAGGGCCATTATAAAGTAATAATTTCCAAATAAAAGGGTATTTTTAAGAAAAATATATGGAATTTTACGGGTCCTCACATCGATAATGCGTTTCAAATTTAATGTACACTAAGTCATACTAGGAAAATGAATTTAAAACTGTACTTGCTTGTAAAAATGCATAGAAAGTTTAATATTTCCAAGGAAAGTATAAAATGTAGGCAAAGGAATAAAATAATGCTGGGAAAATGTGAAAATTTTTGAATTCTCACATCGTTAAGTTTGAATTGAATTGTCTTGAGTCCTGGCAAGAGTTGGACAGGGGTCCCGCGAATACCCTTGGGTTCGCCATTGGGAGAAGTGGGGGCGTCACAATAATAAAATTAGAAATCTTCATATTAACACTCTCAAGTCCATAACAAGACTAGATATCATCATATCATGGCTGAAAAATATAAAACAAAGCTGGAAAATTAAACCCTAGGCTGGAAATTTCACCAATCTTCACAAATCCATGATATTTTCCATAAAACTTCCATATTCAAGTCATCTACCCAATAAAATGCAAGATAAGAAAGAGAAGGAGAGTTTTCCAACTTAATACCTTCAAACCTCAAGGAGAAAATGAAAAACCAAAACTTTCCTCTCCAAATCACTCCACTACAAACCTCCTTGTCACCTTGTTGCAACTTTGTTCGGATTAGATTTGTGGTTCTTGTTGATTCTTCACTCAATCAAGGCAAGATCAAGATGAAAATTGAAGCTTTCTTCCTCTCTTTTCCCTCTCTTTGGTCGGCCAAAAATGAAGGAAATTTTGGTGATAGGAAAGACAAAGATGGAAGAAAGCTTTTGGTCAAAGATGCCTCTCTTTTTTTTCTTTTCCTCTCTTTTTTGGTCAAGAATTTTGGTGATAGGAAAGACAAAGATGGAAGAAAGCTTTTGGTCAAAGATGCCTCTCTTTTTTTTCTTTTCCTCTCTTTTTTGGTCAAGAATTTTGGCCAACACACTAGAGAAAATAGGGAAGAGAAAATAAAAGGAAAATAAGAAGATTAAGGAAAGAAAATCTTGGTCAAGCAGTAGGTTTGACCAGTAACAAGCGGCACGAGTCGGTTCAAGCATATTTCTTTGTCTTTCTTGTATTTTTAACTTATGATTCACTAATTTACATCTAACACTTTTAATCACATACTTCCTCTTACTTAATACCCGCTCTCATCCACCAAATTTAGTGCACACTCCTCACCAACTGATCATACTATGCCAATGCACAATAAAAACTAGCATGCACTAACTATAAAAGTAAAAGTAAAATTCTTGACTCTATTATTTGTTACAACTATTAAGGGAAGTAAATTAGTATTAAAGAAAGGGTAAAATACAGTAAACCCCCTTGTGATTTATCTATTGTACGTAAAACTTCCTCATTATTTAAAAACCCCTACAAAACCTCCCTATACTTTGGACTTCTTTGGAACTTGAATGAAAAGCCTCTAAAATAACGGAATTTGAGATACGCTCGCCTATTAAGTGAGTTCCAAGTGACATTGTCAAGGACAATTCAGTATTTTCCAGTTTTTTGTCATTTCCATTTTATTTCCTTTCCTTTTTTTGTTTATTTTCCTTCTCCGTTTCTTCCCTGCTCACAACCAAACTGGTCAACAACACCAAAATGGTTAGCACACCAGTGAACAACAATCATCGTTAGTATCGCCACCGATCACCAGTAACTCCTCCATCACCACCGATCACCAACAACTCTACCACTAATCATCACTGATTTCAACACTAAACGATCCCAAAATAACACATAAAAATTTCCAATTAGATAGAGAGCAAAATAACAACAAAAATTCTCAATCTAATAGTCTCAAAATATTAACAAAAAATTCGCAATCAATGATCCCGACCTAACACCAAAAGCCTCCAATATATCAATCACATAGTGGCTCTATTATCAACTTCAAATTAATCCCAAATTCAATAGAAACATGAATAGATAATTAGATCTGATGATGGCCAATTATTGGTGATGTTAGTTGAAAGTTAGATGGAAGGAAAGGAAAAAGGAAACGCAAAAAGAAAAATCAACCATTGGGCAATGAGGAGAAATCGAGGTCCACTGCCTTCATGTAATTGGAGAGTGAAGACCCTCTTGGCTTGCTTGGAATACTGAGAGAGCAGAGCCTCTTAATCAACTGCAATGAGGCCGAGACCTTCGAAGGATTGGTGATGAAGATGTAGGGGAAACAACCGATTTTTTTGCCTGAGAAAACTAATGATTCAGAGGAGAAAGAGACTAAGCAACCCAAGTCTCCAAAACGTTGCTGCTTAGATTTGGGTTCTTAATTTTGCAGAAGAACACATGAAAAGGTCATGAATCTAGGTTGGTGGTGATAGACATGCTGTTGAAAATGAAGATGGCAGATGGTGACAGCGAGATGATGGCAGCAATGAAAGGGTGTGACAGCCCCATCTTCCCCTACGACACACCCAAGGGTTTGACGGACCACCTGCCTAACTCTCGCCAGGGCTCAGTCACGATTCATGAAAACTTACAAATAAAAAAACCTCAATAAAAAAATGATAGTTATTACAACCTTTAACATATACACTCATAGTCCTCCAACATCCACACGACCTATAAATACAATCAAAGAATTAGACTTACAAAATGGAACCAAACAAGCTGGCTAAAAATCTATGAAGTACACGCTCGAGCAACTAATAATCTTAGAAAAAATCGAGGCTTTCCTCAATTCAACCTCTCATGTTCTCATCCCTATAAGGAAAACAAATGGCATGGAATGAGCTAAAAACCCAGTGAGGTTTCAAGTAATTAAGCAGGTAAAATACAAGACAAGATAGCATATCCAGACATCGAGAAACAAGTCAAACACGAATGGATCATGACTCAGTATATAGCTAAGCAAGTAGCCAGATAAAACATACAAAAGGGTACAGTAAGGAACACATTCATGTCAAAGGATACAGGTTGCTCTCCGGAGCAAGTTCCACTGTAGCTTGATTAAGGTCCGTTAACTCTCCGTCAACCACGGAAGTATAATGTCTGTAGATCTCCACTTTACACCAGTTTTCGTCCACCGATTAACCCTCTTACCGGGCCTGAACGCCACAGGAGTACCCAAGGTTCGTCGATCTCCTCGACCAAGCCCTTGCTGGCTCGATTCAACCAACTAGCCTTAGGTTGGACTTATAGTCCCGGATATTCAGTAATTCAGGAATGGCTTATAGCCCCAGTATTCAGTAAACAATAATGGAGTCGCTGGCTGATATCCAATGCTCACGCAGTAAAGATTGGAGACGTTAATTGTCACTTAATGCTCCGTATTCAGAAATAAACAGTTAGGCCTGTCAACGGTCCAGGTCTAGACCCGGACCCGGACTGAATTCGTGAAATTTTTGCAGGTACGGGTAGGGATTTAATTCCATTACCCGGACCCCGATCCGGATCCGTTTTATCAAACAAAAAACCGATCGGATACGGAATATAGTATTCCGACCCGTATTAGACCCGGATCCGAATATAAATGGATTAATAATTTAAAATATATATATATTTATCAATATAATTAGATTAGGGGTGATGTATTTGAGTAAATTCAATTTGATTTCTTTTCTTATTTGGTTTTTTTTTGTATTAGTTAGAAATTAGTTTACAAATATATTTTTTTCTCATTTTTATTAGAAATTGTAAGTTTTGATAATTTTTTCGGGTAGGCCCGACCCGGATCCGACACTCGTCGGATCCGGATCCAGAACATAGAGTAGAAGACCCGTCGGGTAAACGGGTCGGATCTGGGTCCGATATGATATGCCGGGTCCGGGTCCGGAATAATGAATTCCGGCCCGGACCCAACCCGTTGACAGGCCTATAAATAGTGGTGGTAATATTCGAGCATACCGGTTAGCCAAGGAGATAACACTCCATTCGACAAAACAGAATAGAGGCACTGAGACGGGATGAGAGGCACCTCCCACTCGGATGGAGTGTGGTACATGCTACCGCTCAACACTTACAAGTCAAGCACAAGTACCAACATAAGTACAGGTCAATCAAGTGCAAGCGAGTACAAGATCGTTCAAGAAGGGAGGCCGAGCGCGATAATGACACACTCGCCTAGCCAGAATCAAGTCACAAGTAATGTCCAGCAATTCACATTCTCAAGTATTCCAAGTATTTCAAGTATATATACAGGTCATATACAGATCAGGTTACTTGTTCATGCGTGAAGGAGATATCAAGTGTCTAGTCAGGTAGAGTCAATTGAGTGCACATAAGAGCACACTCACCTAAACAGGTTCAAGTCACAAATAAGTTCAGCATATCATGTTTCAAGCATTTCAAGTATTTCAAGTCCAAACAATTGAAAATCAGGTGGTCAAGAACCCTAATCAAACAAGAAAACTGGAAGAAAATTGCAGAAATCAGAAATTTTCTCAGTAAATCCGACCACAAACCCGTTTGACAATCCAGCCAGAAAGTGACCGGAATCCGGCCACTTTTCGATTGTAACAAAACGGCTAACACATTTTTTAACAAAATCTCACAAATTTAGTCAAGTTAGATCAAGTGCGGTAAAGTACACACTCGCCTATGAGACAAGAAATCAAGTACTTAGCATTGTCTAACAACAATGAGCATGTAACATGTAAGTCGGTGGGATAATTGTCGCGCCCCATTTTTTAATAAAAATAGTATAATAAGTGAGTGAGATATGGTTTGAAAAATAGTAATGTGTGTGAAAAAGAAAAGGCCATGGGACTTTGAAATGCGACGGTTTGGCCAAAATAGTAATCTAAAAAGGTTTTGATAGGAGTGTAGGAGTCGCCACTTGGTATCGAGTTAGGGTGTACCAAGTCACCCAAGAAATGTGAATTTAAAAATGTGAAAAAAACCTTTTTAGATTGACGCCAAAATCTACGACAAATCAGAGAAAATGGTTCGGGGGTCACAGTTGAAGCGAGGGAAGGCAAAGACAATGTCTAATGCACCCTCTCAACCTAGCCTAAGCTAGTTGAATGATTTAGTCATGATTTTCCTAATTTCTAGTTAAAGATGTATCACATTTGGATGTGACTAACATGGATGCAATCCTAAATCTAATGATGAATCGAAAGGGACAAATATCTCTTAGAGGCTCGATCGGACTAGATCACATGAGTTGTGATAGCCAAGGACAAGCCCTCTAAGAGGTCACGAGTAATGCTAATGACGAACAAATGAATGAAATGAATGTATGCAATGTGAAAACATGAGCTTGTGTGAAGTGATCAAAATATGAAAGATAATAGTGTTTAAGTGGGAGTGTGTAAATGGGTGTGCAAGGTGAGGTATGTACAGTGATAGTGTGAAGTGCATGTGTGCTCAGTAGTAGTATATAAAGTGCAAGTGGTAAAGTGAAAAATGTGCAAAATAAGAGTTGTGTGAAGTGAAAAATATGGGAAAAAGGGATAGAATATAAAGTGAGAGTGCAAAATGATAGTGGATGAATGAAATGCATGAACCCTAGAGGAATGCAAACAAGACGGGTACGGGGAGACCCTAAATCATGACTTTTTCTTTTCCATTTGGTTAGAAAAAGAATGAGCGTGCTAAGGCTATATGTAGCCAAACTCGTCCATTCCCCTTACCAGAAGGGTAACTCCTTAAACTAAACAAGCAAATGACCCTAATGACTAGAGTGAAATGCAATGTCCTAAAGATCATACTTAGAATATGGGAAAAGGGGAAAGGATCATGCAAAAATGTAAAAATACTAACAAATGCATGAAAATGTAGTGAGGGCATGCGAGCATGTACTAGCGAGGGACGGCCCTATTGGGTCTAGCATTGGACTAGCCCTTTACTAACGCTCTCTCACAAGTATTGGACTTGTGAGCGATCGGGAATAAGTAACCATGACAAGCATTGGACTAGCCACGGTTATATCGTACATTTGCATTCACCATATATATACAAGTAAATGGGCATAGTTAAAGCAAGTAGGCATGTGAGCACGTAATTCACATAACACATAAACATGCATATCTAGATGCTAAATCCTAGGAAAGCGGTAACACATAGCACATAAGCATGGAAAACACACAAAGCAAACAAGCCCTAACTATTACATTTGAGGGGGGGCCTACTACAATCTAAAAGGGGAATATGAAATGAAATAATTAAAATAAATACCTAACTATTACAAATTTGGCATTCAAGTGCCTTTCAAATGATCAAAATTGAACTAAAATAAATATACAAAACTAAAGCCAATAAAGCAAACAAATAAATAAATAAATAAATAAATAGTAAAAAACATTCAAGAGACATGCAATCAAACACGTAAAGTCACATAGGGCACGTAGAGTCAAATAAAGTAAGAAATAAGAGTTCAGGGTGTACCTCTCTTGAATTGGGGCCCTAATGAAATGAAGTCACTTGTTTGCCCTCCAAAAAACAAAGAAAGGGTCAAGGCATCACTTTAGTTAACAAATAATCACAAAAGTTAAAAATAAACATGAAATTGAATTAGTTAAATCATGTAGACAACCCACATTTAAGAAGTTAAAAGAAGAAGGGACTTAATTGCAAAGAATAACAAATTTTTGTGGCCAAAATTAAAGAAAAATAAAGTTTAGGGACCTATTTGCAATTAAGTTAAGGACCCAATTGAAAGAAATTGAAAGTTTGTAGGGCCATAGTAAAATTAAAGAAAAGTATAAGGGTCATTTTGCAAATTTGCTTCTGGTCTTGACAACCCAACAGGCCACTTGGACCATTTTGCATCTTATTTGGGCCAGAAGCCCCCTAAGCCCAACTGAAAACCCTAAGAAAGCAAGCAGGCCAGCCTATCACTTTCCAACAAAACAAACCCAACCAAAAAAGTGGGCTTTTACCTTCTAAACCCAAACCAGAAACCAGAATAATAAGCTCAAACCCACTCCCTTAAAACCCAAGTAAAATAACCTCTCAACCCAAAACACCTTTTTCACAAGAACCCAACATGATAAAATCAACTAAAATTATTAAGCCACAATTATTGCCTAAAAACAAGAATTAATCTAGCTAAAAGACTACTTATGCATATTAAAAGATGATTAAAATTTAAAAGGGAGAAGTAAGTTCACTTTTCCAATTTTTCGGGTCATATCAGAATAAAGGGGGAACTTGGGGTGTTCAGATATAACAAAATAGGGACATAATTGAACAAGATTTGGAAGTTACGCAGGCTTTAATGTGATTTCATCAAAGGTCTGGGTCAATTGCAAAATTTTTAGAAATTTATTCATTCAGGCTTCACAGAAGCTTTCTTCCTCTTATGCAAATGAACGTGAAACATTTCTGCAACTTCTGATGCTTCAAAATTCCATTAGCTTCGCATGGCAAAACGTACTAAAACTTTGTAAGATGCGAAAATGACAAAACGGGAAAAAATCATTCGGCTTCTTCCCCCTTCCCAACTGGTGGAACGCACAGGTTCTGGCCAGCTTTGGACTGGCCAGATTTCCTCTTGAACATAAACAGAAAACGCACAAGCTTGATTCTTTTGGTTTGAAATTTCGTTTGGGCATTTCATCAAATAGTAAATGGGCATTAAAAATTTCAGCAAACCTGTTCTCAATCGAGACTACAATCGGCCCCAAAATTATTTAGAAACAAAGAAATTCAATTCCAGTCATCATTTGCAGCACGTATATTCAAAAATTGAGGCCAATTAGCAAGAAAATTGCACCAGATGAAACCACGGCAGTCATGCTTAGGGGGCTTGGGAAGGAACTGAAATTCAAAGGAAAAGGGTCAACTTACAGTGCTCTTACTCGAGCGGCGGTGACGGCGACTATGACGAAGACAAAGACGAAGTCGGTGAATTGGAATTGGAAGATGACGAAATCTGAGTTCGTCTGAGAGCTTTCATCTATAGTTGCAGAGAACGGCAGCGGCCAAGGAGGTTGTGCGCGGTGGTGACGATGGCAAACAAGAGCAGCAGCAGACGCGGACTGGTGGTGGCTTGGGCGAGCGGCGGTTTCGACAGCTCTTCAGATGATCAGTCCTTGTTCTGTTTCTTCGCAATTCTCCTTCTATTCCTCTCGTCTGCCACTCCTTTGATTTTCTTTTGCTCTGTTTTTCTCAGCCGCCGTTCTCCTTTCGCCCAATTTTCTCTCCTTTTCTTTCCTCACACTTTCCCCCGAAGCTTTCTTTTCCAGAACCCCTAGTCACCCTGGTTTTCTTTCCTCCGTTCCAGATTTTTTTCCCAAAACTTCCGCAGCTTTTTTCTTGGATTTTTATTCCTAGCTCTGTTATCTCCCTCTCTCGTTCTTGCCTCAAAACCTAGCCGCCCCTTATCTCTTCAGCCGGCACCTCCAGATTCTACTTAGACTCCCCCCTTCTCTTCTGTTATTTTTTCTTTTAATCTTGGCCTCCAAGTGTCTCTAACCCCTAAGCCCTTAGGTGCTTTGTTGTCTAATACTCAAGGGGACACTTGTCCCCATGCATGCCCCCTCCACTTGTCATTTTTTGCTTCTTTTTTTTCTCTTTGTTTTGAAACTTAGTATGAAGACAAAAATAAATAATAAAATAAACTAGAACAAAATAAAATAAAAACCCTAGAATTGAAACAAATAAAGCAAAATTAAATTAATTAAACCAATAAAGTTAAAAAATCAAAAATTTGGTGTCTACAGTTTTCCACTCTTTGTCTGAGTTTCGAAGAAACTTGAGACAAAGACGTAGACACCAAATACTTACCTGTGTCATTCGGCTGCCACTATTCGAACGACTACCTTTTTGAAATGAGGACTGACCTCTTAAATTTTTTTTTTTTTTTTTAAATGGGACTGACCCAGACGAGAAATTTAAAACGGGACTGACCCGAACAAGATATTCAAAATGGGACTGACCGAAATGAGAAATTTAAAACGGGACTAACCCGAACAAGAAATGATGCAGATACGGGTGTGCAATAATTAACTTCAACCTTGGGTCAAGGACCCTTTGGCCCACATTGGCGGTCCGATGACAAGATCAAGATCCAAGAGGGTGAAGGAAGCTTTACGAGCCTTGATCATTCACCATACAAGCAAGGAGCAAGCTAGGTTTGAAGATTTGATGGACCATGAAGTTACTTTGTTCACTTGTACGTTTGAAGTGAAGGAATGATCTCATACTTGTTAGCTTAGTTGGTAGTTGTTTTAAGACTGTCTAGTTTAGTAGTTGTTAGGCGTTGAGTATTTTATTACTTATCGGGCCTTATCGGAAAGCCTTAAAGAGCTAGCTCTTTAAGCTCTTTTATGCGGACCGAATCTCTTCCAGGTTTATGTGGGCCGGATTTTGCCCTAGTTTTAGCCTATAAAAAGGCACCTCTTGTAAGAGTAAAAGACAGATTATTACAACCAGAAATCGTGAGGAATTTTCCTTCAAGTTCTTAATCGAACTTACTCTTGAATTCTTGAGTTATGGCTTAGGATTCAAATCAGACTTTATCGATTAGCTTGTTCCCTAATCGTGGTGTCGCTTCATCCATCCTTATTTGCTTAAGGTTGCTGATTACCTTTGTGTGTCAGAGGTCTTGAGTTCATGAGAACAATCGAGTTCAATTTCTGTTGGGAGAAAAGATCCAACTCTGATAATTACAAGGTTGGGAGGTTCTAGGAGGGTCTTCCCCTAGGGTTGCCTATATCAGTTGGTAATCAGAGCATCAGGTTAATTCTCTTTTAATTGAAGTTGTTCATATCTTGTTAGTTGTGTCTTTTGTCAAAAAAAAAAAAAACTGTAGCGATTACTGTTCATCGTTACTGTTCCGAAATACTGTTCATCGTACTGTAGCGTACTGTTCACGTTACTGTTCATCCGAGTAAAAAAAAAAACTGTTTGGGTGTTGTCTTTTTGTGTTTTCTGTCCAAGTTCTTGGGTTTGTTATACTTGTGTTTGGGTTGTTAGGGTTTAAAGACAAAAAAAAAAAAAAGAGTCACGTACCTTATATTGTTTAGTGTTCAAGTTGCTAGAGTATTGCTGGAATTTTCTTTTGAGTATTGCTGAAATTCTGTTTTGCCTATTTCTTGAGTATTGGTTATTGTTCTTGCAAACCCTAGACACCACAACATAGTTTGGGGAAGTTCTTGAGCTCCTTGAACAAAATTCTTGAAGTTCTTGAACCACCAAGTCTTGTTTTGAAAGTTCTTGAACAATAAATCAAGAACTAGGGCCTTCTTGAAATTTGCATAACCTTTCATCCATTTTCTTGAACTTGTTGGTGTGATCTGAATTTGTGTTCCTTGAAGAGCCGAAAAAAAAAGAGAAAAAAAAAACGAAAGAAGAAAAAAAAGGAAGAAGAGAAAGAATT
Source organism: Coffea eugenioides (assembly GCF_003713205.1). NCBI lineage: Eukaryota > Viridiplantae > Streptophyta > Magnoliopsida > Gentianales > Rubiaceae > Coffea > Coffea eugenioides. Next base: position 38,458 of record NW_020861491.1, read on the forward strand.
GGCTCTCACACAAAGGATATCAAGTTTCCCAAATCTTGAGTTTCCAATTCTTGATTGGTCTCCAATTCTTGATTAGTCTCCAAATCTTGATTGATTTCCCAAAACTTGAGTTTCCTAATCTTGATTGGTTTCCAACTCTTGAGTTCCAATCTTGATTGAATTCCAAAGACCCTAAACGACCTCACCAGCCCCAAACACACCAGATTCTGTTTTCAAAACCAAACCAAACACCTTAGCCCCAAACCGCCTTGGGAGTTCTTGAGTTTCTAAAATCGGTTGAGCTAGTTTTGCAATCCGATTTGACTGAAATTTGAGGACTGATTCATAGATTGTTTGAGCACTCCAGAAACACCATTTACCTTCCAACGTACTGACCAGAAACTCAGCAAAACAACGGCTCAAAAAAAAAAAAAAAAAGTTCCAGCTTTGGGTAGAGTTTTTCTAGGATTTACAAAATTCTGCTTTGTGTCTTATTACTTGCTTATAGGGTAATTAATTCTGGAATTTTTGAGAGTTGAGTTGTTTTAAGATCTTCGAGAAGAAAAATTGAGAGTGAGTGTTTTCTTGAGTGATACACGAGTTTTTTGCAAGGTAGACTAGGATACATTTATTTTGCAGGTTTGACAATATGTCTCAAGAGGGGAACATGGCCGAGCCGTCTGAGACCGACGAGTCACTCAAATTGGTGCTCCAAACTCTCCAACAACTAACCGACAGGGTGGCTGCCATTGAGATGCGAGGTACTGGAGATATTCCCAATAGGGCTTCAAGTGCTCAGAGTGTTGAGCATGATGCGGATGATGAGGGGTATCATTCTAACACCTCATTCCGATCAAGGAAAAGTCACAGGGAAGCGAGGGAAGGCCGAGACCGACCTAGGAGAACCGATGACAATCTTGGTTCCATCAAGACTAAGATGCCTACCTTTCATGGGAAAAATGATCCTGAAGCTTATTTAGATTGGGTTAGGAGAGTTGAGCAAGTGTTTGAAGTCCACAATTACTCCGAAGATAAAAAGGTGAAACTTGCAGCTATTGAATTTCAAGATTATGCATCTATTTGGTGGGAGCAAGTATGTGCCACAAGAAGGAGAAATAGGGAACAACCGATTGCCACTTGGATTGAAATGAAGCAAGTGATGAGAAAACGATTTGTACCCTTCCATTATACCACGGACTTGTACAATCGAGAGAACGAACATAAACTCAAGCAAGAGAATGAATCTCTCAAGAGGAGGGGTTCCATGCAATCTACCTCTTTAAAGCCGGTTTATGCAAGAGGTGATAAGAAGGTTCATTCAGCATTTTCTAAGACTAAACTTAGAGTTGAACCACCTCATGCGGAGTCATTTTGGGAGACATATCAACGTCTTCTACACCAAAAACAAATGGAGTCAAATGGATGCTATCAAAGTGAGTTTTCTAAGAAGGAGATAGCTGACCCTATTCCCAACAAAGGAGTATCTCATCCTATTGAACCATTTGTTGAGGAGGTTGATGATGAGAAAACAATCGAGGGCGTTAAACTAGATAAAGAGATGGAAAAATCTGATGAGATGAGTGGTAAAAAGGAAGAAAAGAGAGAAAGTGAGACGATTTTGAGCAAAAATGTGAGGGCTTATTATTTTTCTAACGAACTTACCTTTGCTTTATTTAGTGTTTCTTCATTTGTGCAGATTAAGCAAAGTCAAGTGAAGTTAGTCATGCCATGCTCCATTCCAAAGTCACTTGTACAATTCACTAGTTTCCATGGAGTTTGTCTTTTAGGAATTGAATCTATCTGGAATCATCTCATGGAACAATTTCAATTCAAATCTGTCCATACCAAAGGGGAATCACGTCAAATCCACCATGAAGGGAGAATTCCGAAATTTGACTCTCATTTGCTACCTATGGGTCATTCATCATCTTTACCTTTTTTTGAGTTTAATTTCCATCCTAATACTTGTATTTCTTATCCAGATTTTGAAGAAAAGTGTAAAAGGCTAGCAATGCCTTCTCAAATTGAATCAATTGGTGAAAGGAATGATGAAGTGTCAAAGGGAGTTTTCACACTTAAAACTTGTTCTATACCTTCTTACCATTTAGTTGATGATGTACCATTACTTCTTTACCCAATTTCTAATTTGTTTCAAGTTGAAGGTTATTTTGTTTTTGTAGGTTGTAAAGCTGTCCAAAATTTTCCAGTTTTGATTAAAGACTTACAACCTGATTTCGTGCTTATTCCAACTAAAGGTGGTGATCTTTCATGCTTATTCACACAGCCAAAAGCTGGTGGCCAAGTGCTCAATTTGTCAACTTCAACTTGTGCTAGTTCGAGTAACTCTCATGAAGTGGAATTCAATTGTTTGCTACCTTATATGTTGGAAGATGAGAAATTGTGTGTCACGCAAGATCCCAAAGCTGTCCTTCACAAGTTGTTTAGTGCCTCATCCATGCAACAAGTTACTCCCATTTTATCCAAGCAAGATGATTCAAATCAATGTCAACTAGTGCTGGATTTTACACCTTTGCACAATCAAGGTGTCAATGTGAATATCCATGACCAAGGACTAATTAGAGAGTTTTGGATTGCCACTTGGGATTTTCACACGCCTTACACAAGCTCTTTCCTACCTTGGCGCATGTCCTTGTTTGAGCGCTTCCCGAAGCTGACCAAACGACATGCAACATGGCTCGTAGTCATTCATCTACTTCCAACACTGCTGTCCTTTAAGCGTACCATCGATTTGTGGACAACTCACTTTCAAGAGGAGACTTTGAAGATTCGAGGACGAATCTTTTCGAGGAAAGAGGGAATGATGCAGATACGGGTGTGCAATAATTAACTTCAACCTTGGGTCAAGGATCCTTTGGTCCACATTGGCGGTCCGATGACAAGATCAAGATCCAAGAGGGTGAAGGAAGCTTTACGAGCCTTGATCATTCACCATACAAGCAAGGAGCAAGCTAGGTTTGAAGATTTGATGGACCATGAAGTTACTTTGTTCACTTGTACGTTTGAAGTGAAGGAATGATCTCATACTTGTTAGCTTAGTTGGTAGTTGTTTTAAGACTGTCTAGTTTAGTAGTTGTTAGGCGTTGAGTATTTTATTACTTATCGGGCCTTATCGGAAAGCCTTAAAGAGCTAGCTCTTTAAGCTCTTTTATGCGGACCGAATCTCTTCCAGGTTTATGTGGGCCGGATTTTGCCCTAGTTTTAGCCTATAAAAAGGCACCTCTTGTAAGAGTAAAAGACAGATTATTACAACCAGAAATCGTGAGGAATTTTCCTTCAAGTTCTTAATCGAACTTACTCTTGAATTCTTGAGTTATGGCTTAGGATTCAAATCAGACTTTATCGATTAGCTTGTTCCCTAATCGTGGTGTCGCTTCATCCATCCTTATTTGCTTAAGGTTGCTGATTACCTTTGTGTGTCAGAGGTCTTGAGTTCATGAGAACAATCGAGTTCAATTATCGTTGGGAGAAAAGATCCAACTCTGATAATTACAAGGTTGGGAGGTTCTAGGAGGGTCTTCCCCTAGGGTTGCCTATATCAAGAAATTTAAATCAAGATTGACCCGAACACGATATTCAAAATGGGACTGACCAAAATGAGAAATTTAAAATGGGACTAACCCGAACAAGAAATTTAAATCAGGACTGACTCGAACAAAATTTAAATCATGGGACTGACCCGAACAAAATTTAAAATCATGGGACAGACCCGAACAAACTTTTAAATCATGGGACTGACCCGAACAAAATTTAAAATCATGGGACTGACCCGAATAAAAATCTAATCATGGGACTGACCCGAACAAACTTTTAAATCACGGGACTGACCCGAACAAAATTTAAAATCATGGGACTGACCCGAACAAAAATCAAATCATGGGACTGACCCGAACAAAATTTAAAATCATGGGAATGACCCGAACAAAATTAAATCATGGGACTGACCCGAACAAAAATCAAATCATGGGATTGATCCGAACAAAAATTAAATCATGGGACGCACACTAGTGGGACTGACCCACGTTTAGTGGCAGTGTAAATGAAATGCTCACTAGTGGGACTGACCCAACGGCTAGTGGCGGTGCAAAAGAAATGCTCACTAGTGGGACTGACCCAACGGCTAGTGGCGGTGCAAATGAAAATGCTCACTAGTGGGACTGACCCACGGCTAGTAGTGGTGCAAAAGAAATGCTCACTAGTGGGACTGACCCAACGGCTAGTGGTGGTGCAAATGAAAATGCTCACTAGTGGGACTGACCCACGGCTAGTGGTAGTGTAAATGAAATGCTGGTATGTATGAAGAAACTGTATAAGACTTGCTTGGAAAATTATCCAAAGATTTGCCCCAGTGTGATGCATTGGTCAGTAGGATTAAACCCGAGCCTGCCTTAGTTGGTGGTACAAAATCCAAGCCCAACGTGACGTTTGTGATGTTGGCGGCACAAAATCCAAGCCCAACGTGATCTTTGTGATGTTGGCGGCACAAAGTCCAGGCCTAACGTGATCTTTCAAAAAAACAAGACATTAAATTTGATTTGTCGAGAAACAAGAAGTTAAACTTGATTTTTTTTATTTTTGACTTTTCTGATTTTTTTCTGATTTTTTTTTTATCTTTTGATTTTTGTTTTTTGATTTTTTTTATTTTTTTTGTTCGAGAGAATCTTTTCAAAAATGATTTGCCCCAGTGTAGGGCCCTTTTTCCTTCTTCTTTCTTCTCTTTTTTCGGTATCGGCCTTCCACATCATTAGCTGCTTCTTCATCGGTTTCAGCCATGAATTCCTGCACAGGGGGTTTACCAAAGTACAACATGCACTTAAAATTTCTTATTTTATTGATGCACCTACTACTCATGTGAAGAGCAGCATGATTGATTCAAAAATATATTGCTTGACTCTTTGACGAAATCCTCAAATGTGTTACAAAAATCTGCCCCAGTGTGGGCTCATTTGATTGTAAAAATTTGTTCAGATGATTCCCCATTTATTTGAACAAGGAGAAACCGCACATTCTAAAATTTAGAAAATAATCATATATACAATGTGAAGAAATTTAAACGTCGAGTTTGAACTCATGCAGAAATTTCATGATGAATCCCTCAGAGTAACACCAAATTCAAGAAGATTTCTTCCTCACTTTTAGCATCGGTGCTTAGGGTAACGGGTCACCACATCTTGTTGGCTCATCTTTCAGGACCAATCAAGTGGGCGTTATTTCTGATTTGGAAGTGGCTGAAGGAAATGGGAGGTCAAGATTTGTCTTATTTTTGTGCCCATTCGATATCACATCTTAGTGAAAGCAAATAGTTTGTCACCCTTATTTCTTAAGAAAACTTAGTCAACACATAAGCTTTGTAAGCTTATAACAGAGGGATAGAAACGATACCAAAACATGCGGCAATAGGTTATAACTTTATGATCATGAGTGACAGGTAGATTTCTTAGGAGCGTAACCCTGGCTTTGAGTTGTCATGAGGGATAAGTCAGCGATGGACTTTATGAGGTTGTAATGCGGCTGGAAAACGATAGTTAAAGAAAAAAATTTCGAGGGTATTGCACCGAAAATCGCATTTTTCTCAAAATTGCTCTCATTTCGTACTCAAAGATTTCGAACTTTGTTTGCATTTTTCTCATCATTCACCAGGGACTACAGCGGCGAAATTTTTTTTGCATTTACTTTTCTTGCTTTGCTTTTGCTTCTTTTTTCCTTTTCTCGACCTGGTGGGATTTTCACATGGTGAGTAGTGTCAACTTCATACCCAAGCAATTCAGAAATACAGCTAAAATTTTCTGGCATCAGAAATTCTCTTGACAGGGCCATTGCAAAGAACAGAAGTCAGGACTTTCGGCTTTTGTAATGGGGTCTGCTGGAGTGTTTAGAAAAGTTAAGGCTTGAAGGCAGCTTCAAAAGTGGTTTAAGTAATCTGAGATCGCACTGTTGCGCCAACCTTATTTTAGGGTTAAATCAAAACTTGCCCCAGTTCATTCTCCATTGAGGCTTTTTCCTTTCATTTTCCTCCTTCTCTTTTCTTTTCTTTTCTTTCTTCTCTTTTCTGGCCTTCGGTCGTTTCATTCACCGAGGTTTTCTTTTCTTTCGGCCTTCCTTAAAAAATTAAATTTGCCCCAGTTTGAGGTTTTTCTTTTTCTTTCTTTTCCAAAACTCAATTTACCCCAATGTGGGGTTTGCGATTCTCAGGGGTTGCCAAACGAAATAGTTTATTCTGAAGGTTCAAAAGGGATAACTAGGGATAAAATGTTTGATTGGAAAGGAAGACGGCCTGACTTTCGTTCCATTCCTCACATTGACCCTGAAAGGAAACTTTCATTAATGCGAAATTTCTTGCATGTATCTGAATTAATTGACTGACGAAGACTATTGTTCATCCATAAGCGGTTCGTCAGACAAAACTCTTTCTTTTTCTTTTCCGTCAAAATTGAAGCCCAGATAGTAATGGTAGAACCAAATTTTCCCAATTTAATTTCAGCATTCATGTTTTTTCTTCCCCTTTTTCCAAATTCTCCAATCTCCTTCCCCATTGTGGGGTGCGATCATAAGTGCCTTTGAAAAGAACCACCCATTTTAGCTCAAATGAGGATGCAAGGGATAAGCAGTGTTTAGGTTGTAGAAACGATGGCCAAAGTATCATTCTTACGCCTCATGACAACCAAAGTAAACGAATGGCTCGTTGAGAATTCATTTGAAAATTTTCCAATGTAGGGTAATGATCATTTGTGACAGCCCCACCTCCCCCTAAGGCGAACCAGAGGGTTCGGCGAGCCGCCTGCCCAACTCTCGCCGGGACTCACTCACTCCCTACAGTCCTCAAACAAATTACAATATAAATCTCAAATATTACATCAAATTCTCTAATAATTACATGTCATAAGCGAAGCGGAAACAATTCCCCAAACTATACATAAAATGATTCCAAATCCAACTATACAAGATATATGCCATCCAATCACATGAATAAGTACTACAATCCTTCCTTCACCATGAGCCCTGTGGAGGGGAATAAAATATTTTTGGGGTGAGCTAAAAGCTCAGTGAGTAACCAATAAAATCAGTAATCAAATATATTTCACAATAATGCATTTCGATGATGTCATGATTCCAAGATCAAATGTACGTATTTTTGCTCTGGTGAGCCAGTGAAATCATTGCACTTAAACATCCAACGCTTAAATAGATCAGATAACAGAACAACAGGAATGAGGAGCCATCGTGCTCCAAATAACTAGTAAACAGATAGTGGAGACGTTGGATCTAAGCACACGAATTCCCAAGAACTCATTCGAGCCAAATCATATTATGGACTCACATGCGCGCACACATGATATGCAATTGAGTAACAATGCAAGAAAACATTAAAAAGTAACTTTGCAATAGTTTTGGAGATCACTCACCAACCACGGCTCATGAACCTCATCCATCATGGATAGTTTCCTCGATCAAGTCCAAGGCCTTCAACTCAAACTCAAAGCAATCAAATGCTTTCAAAGATCGGATAACATTTTCCCTACATTTCCTTACTTTTCCATCCTACAAGCAACACCATTTCATCTCAAATCAATCACTAACACATCATAGACTATCAAATACACCTTTCGGCACAATATCCATAACTGAAGCTACACTTATCGGATTGAAAGGAATCTAATGGCGTTTCGAAGCCAAGACATAAACCTACAATTCTTATGAAGACCTCCAAGGCCCAATCATGCAATATCAGGGTCAAAAATGAAAATTTCCATGAAAACATAAATCTGGGCGCGAAACAGTGTTCATGGACAGTCAACGGTATTCCAAACTTAAAGTGGAACTTATATACATTGCTATCTCAAAAGGAAGTACAGCCAACAAATGTACAAAAGTTCTCACTTCACCATACAACCAGCCCGTGCCAAGCACTAGGGCGAGAACCATCACAAAAGAAACAAAAGACCTAGACTAGGCTAGTCTATGCTCTCATCCTGCTCGTCGTCCCCTGTTAAGGAAAATAAAACTAAAAGGGTGAGCTAAAAGCTTAGTGAGGTTCCGAACAGATAATCAAACAATCAATTCAATACATGAAATATGGAGTATCAATAATTCAAGAAACATTTACAATGGAAAGCAATAGTAACATTCATTAAAAGGATACGGGCTCACATGGAGCTATTCGTTCTTTCGTTCGTTCCCCTGACATTTCCCCTTATTCCTCCAATTATTTGAAAATTTCCTTTTTGAGAAATAAAACCCTCGTGCCTTCGTTCGTTCATTCATCCCTTTCCGGACATTGACCGGACTCCACCCATCCGGACGTTGACCGGACTCCACCCATCCGGACGTAGCCGGACTACAAGGTAATACTCGAGTATACCAATTTCACCGAGGGTCACCATATCGCCCGACCGAGTCCGCTTCTGGCTCGAGTCGATCGGTAACGAAGGGCAGTGGCCAGCTCAGCCAAAAGGCTTACATTCATGCACAAGTAACATTTAATCCTTAATCATTGAAAATTTCACATTTATTTAGGTCGAGTGCGATAAAGTACACCCTCGCCTAGAAAACTCGTTTTAACAATCATTGAAAGCACTTAACACATTATCAATCAATAATAACAAGCCAATAAGTCAAGGAAATATAGCAAACAAGGAACACTCACCTAGTTATGCAAAATAACATGCAAAATATCCTTCCGGATATTACCCTTAGTCACCAATGAAACCTAAGGTTGAACAAGAGAACATATTACAGTTTATCGAGCAAAACATTTAAGGGAAACAAACAAACCCGACTAATTAGGAGTAAAACGTGTAAAGATGACTTTCAAGTAAGAAGAGGGTTGTTTGAACCCAAGGATGAAAAATCATGTTTTAAAATGGAAAGCCGGTCATGGTATTGGCCAAACAAAAGTATACAAGTTCAAATAGAAACCTAGCCCTCGAGCGAAAATTTGGGCAGCACGCCCTTTGTGTTTACCTAATTTTCCAGCCATTTTGGCTTCATTATTTTTCCTCAGCCAATCCCAAAGTCATACATATCATAGATTCAAGTAAATAGCCGTTCCATAGGCTCATAACAACATAAGAATAGAAATCAAAGTGATAACAAGTGCGGAAATGTAACCTAGCAAAAGACAGATTTGACGTGATCCTAGTGAATAAACGTGATAAACTGGATAAACTGACCAAACGGACTACTGGGAAAAACCTTAAAACAGTGAGGGTATTTTGGTCTTTTCATGGCCTACATTGCTCCGATTGAGCTGAAATTTTGTAGGTACCTATAAAATACCATTATATACAACGTTCATGTTTTAACCTAAGGCCAATTCGGCCTCTAACATGCAGAAACAAAACCGGGCAGAAAGAGGGGAAATTTTCCAGAAATCTGGAATTTTCAGTTTTCAATGCAACCTTCCTTGATTTCTTACTTCCAACACTACCAAAACCCCTTATATAACCTTAAATACAACCTATATGAATCACACATCAAGTTTGGCAGAAAATCCCCAAAACCCTAACTTGTTTATTTCATCCAATAATCATCACAATCACTTGCACATCTTGAAATCAAGCCAAAACTTAAGCTAAATAACATCTTAACGCAAGATGTAAAAGATCAAGGACCATGATCAGATTTAATACCTCAAAGACAAGCTTGGATGAGTGATAATCCACCTCCTTTGAAAATTTCTAGTTCCTCTAGCTTCCCAACTCACAATTAACACTTTAATCGGTTTGGAAATCGATTTTCTCACTTGATTTGGCTAAGATTCAAGAAGAAAGAAGTTTTCTTTTGCTCTCCCTTTCTCTCTCTCTTTTGGTCGGCCAGCAGCAGAAAAAATGAAGAGGAAAGTGCTAAATTTGGAAATAAGAAGAAAGACCAACTCTTGGTCAAGAAACTCTAGGGTGGCGACACTTGTCGCCACCACCACCTTTCATTTTTCTCTTTCCTTTTCCTTGTTATTTTAGCCTCAATTTTCGGTCAAAGGCAGCTGACAATTAAGAAGATATTTTGCTCAAATATCAATAAGCTTGTATGGTAAGAAAGTGGTGGTCAAGTGGTGCGTTCAATCGGTAGTGCGCGGTACCCGTCGGTTCGCGCCGTTTTTCCTTAAATCGCACGTACTAGGGTTTTTACTTTCCATTCACTAAATTTTTATCATTGCTCCTAATCACATATTATTTCTCACTTAAAAGTCACTTTTAATCACCAAATTTAATCCTTACTCTGTACCGAAAATTCATCGGGCGAAAAATCGTGAAAACCCTAATTTTGCTCTAATCTTGAAACCAAAAGTGAAACCCTACTTTCTAGGTTTATTTGCACTTATTGTGGAATGATTGGGTAGTAGGGCCATAATAAATGAATAATTTCTAAATAAAAAGGCATTTTTGAGGAAAATATAAGAAATTTCCGAGTCCTCACACTCTCTCCCCCTTAAAAGAATTTCGACCTCGAAATTCATACCTTCCGTCGCCTCGGAGGACCCCAAAACTTGGTGCTGATCTACGACATAAACTTGTGTCGATACTTTTGTTCGATTTCCTCTTTCATGAGTTTGTTTCAGTTTGGTTCCTTCCACTTGTTGAGTACTACCCTCTCGTGACTGTTTCTTCGGGCAATTGCTAAGTTGATGATTGCTACTCCCACAAATCAAACATTTTCCCCTTTTCCGCCAGCAATCATTCTCAGTGTGATTTGCCTTTCCGCAGTATCCACAGGCCAATCGAGGAGCTACTGTTGGATCTTCTCGAGAAATGTCCTTTGATCCGATCTGACTTCCTTTCATAAACCTTTCATCTAATGCTCTTAATGTCCAAGCTGGGCGAGGTGAATGGTTCACTTTTTGCACTTTGGAGAGCATTGTCTTTTCTCTGGATTCCTCAGGTGTGCTGTTGGATGTATCTCTTTTCCGCGTTTGACAGGCTTTTACTTGGGCTTTCACATCCTCAATTCTTTGGGCCTTCTCAAGAGCCTCTGTAAATGTATTAACTTGAACTGCCGCTAATGCCTCCTGGATTTCCAAATTTAGTCCTTGTATAAATCGTCTTATTCTCCGTCGCTCCGTAACCACCAATTCGGAAGCGAATTTAGACAGTCTAGTAAATTTGGTCTCATATTCGGTCACACTTAGGGTTCCCTGACGCAACCCAATAAATTCGTCCTCTCTCCTTTCTTGGACTAAAGGTGGGAGATACTTTTAGTTAAATTCCCTTACAAAGTTCGCCCATGTCCATACCGTCTGTTCTCTTTCCCACTTGGCTTTAATTACATTCCACCACGCGCGGGCTGGTCCTTCGAATTGAAATACAGCAAAATTTACTTGTCTTTGCTCCGTGTAATTCAAAGCCACGAAGATATTAATCATTGCCTCCAACCACTGTTCAGCTATATTCGGATCAGGCCCTCCTTGAAATTTCGGAGGTAGAAACTTTTGGAACCTCTCAAGAGCCTTATCCTCTCCGATCTCAGGATTCCAGGGTTGATTCACTGATATTTGACCTTGTTGATCTACCAGTCGTGCTAGGATATTTGTCATTTGTTGCATTGCCGTCGCCATTTGATCTCCAGCCCTCGGTCCCTGTTCTTGCTCGGCCACTGTTTCTCTTTCTTCTCTCGGTTCCTGAGCTTGCCTAGCTCCACGGTCACGACTGCGTCTCCCATCCATATATATGTTTCCCTTTTTCTTTTCTTTTCTTTTCCCCCAAAAAGGTAATTTAGTAATGAAACACAGTAAATCGACTATTGTAACAAATTCTAGCTTTCCAAATACACAAATAAATATATACGCACATAACACGCCATATCAAGAAGACGGATAAGGAAATACACAAATACATATCAAGTTGGACAGATAATCATGTACACACAGGTATACTGACGTCATGTAGTAACAAAATACAGGTAAATCAAAAGGAAAAAGTGAAGTCGTCCCAGTATCAGCCCGTCCGGTCTCTCACATCAGTTACTATCCAAACTAGATGTCCCTAACCTCTTGTGCTCATTCTAGTCAGACAAAGCCTGTTCATGTTCCCAAAATGCAAGTCTCAAGTACTTAGCAGCGCCGCAACTCTAGAGTACTCAGGCACGAGAATCCGAAATAAGATAATTCACATCTCGAGCTGCAGTCTCAAGAGTAAACTATCTACAATCAAAATTTCTACCTGACATACCTATCTATGGTCCTCAGATACCATGAGAAAGATTTAAGGCCTATAACATTCGCAATTCTTAGTCCATCATACTTATTCACCACTTAGTCCAGGATCACTCCGCGCAGAGACCACGCGAAGCAGCTATAGGTTTTAACCCTCAATCGCTTAACTTTCAAGTCAAATCGAATCCCACAGTCCGGCATCCTAAACTTCAAGCCTAGGATACACTACAGAGATCTAAAGCCTAAGCTCTGATACCACCTATGACGGCCCCACCTCCACCTAGGGCGTACCCCAGGGTTCAGCGAGTCGCCTGCCCGGCTCTCGCCGGAACTCAGTCGTTCCTTAATCAAATCCAGAATAAATCACAAGAATAAATAGGGCAGCAATCCAAACTTAAAGTGGAACTTATATACATTGCTATCTCAAAAGGAAGTACAACCAACAAATGTACAAAGGTTCTCACTTCACCATACAACCAGCCCGTGCCAAGCACTAGGGCGAGAACCATTACAAAAGAAACAAAAGATCTAGACTAGGCTAGTCTATGCTCTCATCCTGCTCGCCGTCCCCTGTTAAGGAAAACAAAACTAAAGGGGTGAGCTAAAAGCTCAGTGAGGTTCCGAACAGATAATCAAACAATCAATTCAATACATTAAACATGGAGTATCAATAATTCAAGAAACATTTACAATGGAAAGCAATAGTAACATTCATTAAAAGGATACGGGCTCACATGGAGCTATTCGTTCTTTCGTTCGTTCCCCTGACATTTCCCCTTATTCCTCCAATTATTTGAAATTTCCTTTTTGAGAAATAAAACCCTCGTGCCTTCGTTCGTTCATTCATCCCTTTCCGGACATTGACCGGACTCCACCCATCCGGACGTTGACCGGACTCCACCCATCCGGACGTAGCCGGACTACAAGGTAATACTCGAGTATACCAATTTCACCGAGGGTCACCATATCGCCCGACCGAGTCCGCTTCTGGCTCGAGTCGATCGGTAACGAAGGGCAGTGGCCAGCTCAGCCAAAAGGCTTACATTCATGCACAAGTAACATTTAATCCTTAATCATTGAAAATTTCACATTTATTTAGGTCGAGTGCGATAAAGTACACCCTCGCCTAGAAAACTCGTTTTAACAATCATTGAAAGCACTTAACACATTATCAATCAATAATAACAAGCCAATAAGTCAAGGAAATATAGCAAACAAGGAACACTCACCTAGTTATGCAAAATAACATGCAAAATATCCTTCCGGATATTACCCTTAGTCACCAATGAAACCTAAGGTTGAACAAGAGAACATATTACAGTTTATCGAGCAAAACATTTAAGGGAAACAAACAAACCCGACTAATTAGGAGTAAAACGTGTAAAGATGACTTTCAAGTAAGAAGAGGGTTGTTTGAACCCAAGGATGAAAAATCATGTTTTAAAATGGAAAGCCGGTCATGGTATTGGCCAAACAAAAGTATACAAGTTCAAATAGAAACCTAGCCCTCGAGCGAAAATTTGGGCAGCACGCCCTTTGTGTTTACCTAATTTTCCAGCCATTTTGGCTTCATTATTTTTCCTCAGCCAATCCCAAAGTCATACATATCATAGATTCAAGTAAATAGCCGTTCCATAGGCTCATAACAACATAAGAATAGAAATCAAAGTGATAACAAGTGCGGAAATGTAACTAGCAAAAGACAGATTTGACGTGTGGTTGCGGAAATAACACATCCGAGGCTACGCTTATCCGATTGAGGTCAACTTATACCGTTTCGAAGCTAAGACACAGGGTTACAATGTTCATGAAGATCACTTAGTCCAGTTTCCAATGCAACCTAGTCAAATTCCCCAATTTACAGAACCAAAATCCAACTAGTCGGCTAATCAACTGCACTGCACTGGAATGGTCATAACTCAGGTTACCAAGGTCCGATTAAGGTGTTCTTGGAGGAATTTAAAAGCTAAGTCAGAATACTAAAACTTTCATGTTTTGGAAAAAAGCTAAATCAGTACGGATCCTAGTGAATAAACACAAAAGTGATAAACTGTCCACGCGGAACTCTGGAATGTACCTTAGAACAGCGAGGGTATTTTGGTCTTTTCATGAGTTACGTTGCTCTGATTGAGCTGAAATTTTGTAGGCACCTATAAAATACCATTATCTACAACTTTCATGTTTTAACCTAAGGCCAATTAGGCCTCTAACATGCAGCAAAAAAACCAGGCAGAAAGAGGGGAAATTTTCCAGAAATCTGGAATTTTCAGTTTTCAATGCAACCTTCCTTGATTTCTTACTTCCAACACTACCAAAACCCCTTATATAACCTTAAATACAACCCATATGAATCATACATCAAGTTTGGCAGCAAATCCCCAAAACCCTAACTTGTTTATTTCATCCAATAATCATCACAATCACTTGCACATCTTGAAATCAAGCCAAAACTTAAGCTAAATAACATCTTAACGCAAGATTTAAAAGATCAAGGACCATGATCAGATTTAATACCTCAAAGACAAGCTTGGATGAGTGATATTTCACCCCCTTTGAAATTTCTTAGTTCCTTAAGCTTCCCAACTCACAACCCACACTTTAATCGGTTTAGAATTGGATTTTCTCACTTGGTTGAAGCAAATCAAGAAGGAAATTTGTTTCGCTTGCTCTTCTTTTCTCTCTCTCTTTGTTCGGCTATGGGGCAGAAATAATGAAGGGAAAAGGAACAAAATTTGGGGATAAAAAGGATGACCATGTCTTGGTCAAGAAACCCTTAGGTGGCGACACTTGTCGCCACCACCACCTTTCATTTTTTTCTCTTTCTTTCTTGCATTTCTAGCCTCAAATTTCGGTCAAGCTAGCTGGAAATTGAGAAGATATTTTGCTCAAATATCAATAAGCTTGTATGGTAAGAAAGTGGTGGTCAAGTGGTGCGTTCAATCGGTAGTGCGCGGTACCCGTCGGTTCGCGCCGTTTTTCCTTAAATCGCACGTACTAGGGTTTTTACTTTCCATTCACTAACCTTTTATCATTGCTCCTAATCACATATTATTTCTCACTTAAAAGTCACTTTTAATCACCAAATTTAATCCTTACTCTGTACCGAAAATTCATCCGGCGAAAAATCGCGAAAACCCTAATTTTGCTCTAATCTTGAAACCAAAAGTGAAACCCTACTTTCTAGGTTTATTTGCACTTATTATGGAATGATTGGGTAGTAGGGCTATAATAAATGAAAAATTTCTAAATAAAAAGGCATTTTTGAGAAAAATAGAAGAAATTTGCGAGTCCTCACAGATTCGGCCTCTAACATGCCGAAATAAATCTGGTTAGAACAGGGCAGATTCAAACCCTAAACCTGGAATTTCGTATCAAACCAAAAATTTTCCACAAATAACCGCAATTGATGCACACGGGATCCATTCAACACACTTTAGAGCCATCAATCCAAAGCCAACCATAATCATCATATGAAAACAGAAAAATCCCAAAAAAAATCAGAAATTTAACTAACTTCACTTTAATCCATGAAATCTTCATAAAATCAAATCTTTAACCCAACACAAACCATTAATTTGACATTAGCAAGACCAAAGAAGGAATCCATTAGCTACTCACCTTGGAACCTCGAGAAAAGAGCCAACTAAGCATCTTTGTTTCTCAACCCACTTCTGTGAGAACCCTGAAAATGTATATATAAATATTAGTGCATATTTCATTTTGCATTTGTAATTCCTTAATAAATTTTAGCATTAAATCTAATTGTTTTTAAATAAGTGCGTAGAAATAATTTTCATGTGCAAAATAATATAATTGTGCTAAACTATTAAATTACTTAGCCTTGCTACACTAAATTAATAATTCTTGAGTTATATTAAGTTTTTTCCTTAAAAATAAATCCCTTAAATTTCGATAGCTAATTTTATTCCCGAATAAGGTTAAGTGTAAATAGAAACCTTAGTATTAAGATGCAATCGATAAATTTTAGACAAAAACGATACAAGTATCCTAAGTATACTTAGGACGTAAGGATTTCGATAATTGAATCTTAGCAAGATTAGGATATTATTAGGTGTTTAAATCACTTTTGGGGTAAACTTTGAATTTGATTAGAACTAAGGACTCAAGGAGATAATTGGTGAAAATGTGAAATGACTAAACTACCCTCCACTACCCCACAAAACTACCATGCAACCCAAAACCATTTTCGGACAACCTTATGACACCATCACTCCATTTGGCCGAATGAAAAACATTCTCCACTTCAACACTTCACCTCTCTTCAAAAACCGCGACTCCATTCCACCACCACACCTCAGAACACAACAACATTTCTCTCCACTATCACAGCTTAGCATCATCACTCCACAACACTTCACCTCGTGATTAACGACCGCGAGAGGGAGCTGTCTTCTGCATCCGAGAATAAGGAAAAGAAAAAAGAGAAAACCGCGAGCTGCAATCTTTTCTGTTTCTGTCCGCAAGCCTGAGGGAAGAAAGGGAGAGGCCTTGCATGCGTTCCTTCTGCACCCTTTACCCTCAACCAACTGTAATCATCTTCATCGCAACACCATTCCAGCTGCAACCCGAAAACCAGGACCAAACAGCGTGCGCGAGCCGAGAGAAAAATTTCACGGCTTTCTTGTGCGTGAGCTGAGTTCCTAGCTGAGGTAAATTCGAAACTTAGATTAGCTATTTACTGATAGAATAAGCTGTATCAGAGCTTGCATGTTGATCTTAATCGTTCGGATGATGATTTAGGAGAGAAAAATCTGATGTGCGCTGAAAATGGAATTTTGTCGAGAGTGATTAAGAAATGTAGGTTTCAATTTATTTTATTTTGGTAATCTGAACCTGAAATTGTGATTAGCTAAGTAAAAACAAGAAGATTAAGACTTGCATGTCGAGTTTATGTGATCAGCCGATGATATTAAAAGCCAAGAAAAAAATCTATGTTGGCGGAAATGGAATTTACCGTGGGATGATTCAGAAACACAGCTTTAATCTTGTTAATAGGAGTAATCTGAACTTATAGCTATGATTAGCTTGTTAATAACCCAGTGTTCAAGCTTTGCATGCAACTAAACACCTCGGCTAAAGAAGAAAAAAAAAATGAAACAGAAAAATGTCGCATGCAACCTTATCCGAGACAGCTGAAACCATTTCTGGAAATTTTAGATGATTTGTGTTGTTGATCGAATCTGATTTCCGAACTAGATATTCTAATTAATTAGCTAAGTGTTTGCATGCCAAAATGGAGCACTTAACGCACTAATTTAGCCAAGGAAAACTTTAATATAAGATCAATGGCTGCTGGAAAATTTAGTTAACCAAGAGATTGAGCTGAAAATTTTAATTCGTTTCCGGAATTCATAGGTTGATTTTTGAATATTTTTTTCTTGGAGTATAATGGTTTTGAAATGCATGAAAAATGTGTATTTTAAGCTGTGTAAGTTGTTTAGCTACGAAACATTTGATATTTTGGAGGATTTAATCAAAAATGTTGAAGTGTAGACCTGGAAAATTTTCAAGAGTGATAGAGGTAGTAAAGGAATTTTCCAGATTTCTTTTGGCGAATTTTAGTTCTAAAAATGCTGTTTCGAGCTGTAAAATATCTTATGTTCATTGATTTCACTTCAAGCTATATTCAAAGGGTCTTGCATGTGCATTTTGGAGTGACAATTTGATTTTATTATGACTGTAATGTTGCGATGAAGTTATCGGTATTGGAATGGATAATTTTGGCCATTTGAATGATTTTATATAAGTGTTAAAGTTGATGAAATTAAACTGCTGGAATTGCTTGGAGGCCTTATGTTTATTTTGATTAAGTTGAGATGTGATATGAGCTTGCCAAAACCAAGAGCTAATGATTGACGAAGCCTTGGTCACTTGTTATACTTTTCTAGCAGTAATGAATCTGTTGAAATATAGGGCTAATGATTGAAGAAGCCCTAGTGATTTGCTATTTGAAATGTGATTTTACCATGTCGACAAATTGAGCCATAATGTGATTTCGAAATGGGATCGAAATTGTGAAAGTCGTTTCGACCCTGTGAACTCGAGCAATTTTGATCAAGCTAATCAAAAATATTTTTACGCTAGTATTAAACGATAAAATTCGGTATTTAGTATTTTGCCTAATTTTTGCCAACCCGACAATTTTCGTTTAGCTTAAACTAGCCTTAATAGTTCTAGAAAATAATTTTTCTAGCTTTTAAAACCCTAAGTCTTGTTTTACTTCCTTTTCTTTCTTTAAGATTTGTCCTTGGCTAGCTGTTTATAGGAGAAGCTTCAAAATGTGAGTTTTTACTAACGTTAGCTAAAAGCGTAGAAAGCTTGTTCGACAAGAAACATTATTTCACGTAAATTAGTTCTAGTAACACTTTTACAAGAAAAGTAATATTAAGGAAACTTTACAAAGTATTTTACTAGTTTTAATACTACATGGTTTGTCGACTTGTTTCAAGAAAATAAATCAGTCATACATGCGAATAATTTCCCTACGTGACCCTAGAGCTGGTATAGCCAATTTATAGTTTTAAAATTTGGTATTTTGGGGTTTAGCAAGGACACGGATTTTGATTCCCAGCTTGACCTTTGAGCTTCACTCCTAGGTGAGTGTCCCTGCCTGTTTTATGACTATTTGGTTAAAGTGCTTTATCTACTCGTTATGTGATAATTGCCAAAAATGATTGCTGATCCATCGAAGTGAGCAGTGTGTACTTTATCACACTAGCCTTTCGAGTGGTGACTTGCTTGAAGTGTTTTTCGTGAATATCTTGCTTGCGCTTGCTAAGTGCTAAATTACTAGGCAGGGGAATGTACCACACCTTAAGGGTGGGAGGGCCTCTTATCCTGACCTGGTAATCAAGTGTTGGACGTAAAGTCGTTGGGTGAACCCTCGACCAGTCTATAAAAATCAAGTGTTGGATGTAAAGTCGTTGGGTGAACCCCTCGACTAGTCTATAAAAATCAAGTGTCGGACGTAAAGTCGTTGGGTGAATCCCTCGACTAGTCTATAAGTGTTGGACGTGACGTCGTTGGGTGAATCCCTCGACTAGTTTATCCAGGGGGTATACTCGAGTACTACCGCTCTCATCTATCTTGTCGTGCGGGCCCGGAGCTGGGGTATGTTCGGTGGCCGGAGTTAAGTAAAATAAGGAGTTCTACATGGACCGTAAGTAGTGAGAGTTGACGGAGGGTCTACTATGGTAAATTTTGATCAAGTGCGGAAAATGGCTCCTGAGAGCCCCTGTATCCTACCTTGTGCTGTTATACGCTTTCCTATTTGTTTACTTCAGTTGAAATCAATACGTGTTCTTTGTTTTATTTGATTGCATGTTTGGGGCACCACTGAGCTTTAGCTCACCCCACGTTTATTTGTTTTCCTTGACAGGTCTTGAAGTTTGAGAAATCTGAGCTACTTATATTTCCTTATGAATGTATTTGAACTTTATTACTTCGTTTTGCGGTTTGTAATGTATTTGAATTAAACGATATAGTTTTGTTTTGGGGTTGCCACTTGAAGTTGGAAAAGTGTAAACCCTAATTCTGATATTTGGCTATCTTCAGATGCTGTTATCTCTGAAGTTAATGTTGTGTTAGCAATCGGTTTATTTTGGGAGATTCGTTAGTGTAAACCATAATCATCATATGAAAATAGAAAAATCCCAAAAAAATCAGAAATTTAACTAACTTCACTTTAATCCATGAAATCTTCATAAAATCAAATCTTTAACCCAACACAAACCATTAATTTGACATTAGCAAGACCAAAGAAGGAATCCATTAGCTACTCACCTTGGAACCTCGAGAAAAGAGCCAACTAAGCATCTTTGTTTCTCAACCCACTTCTGTGAGAACCCTGAAAATGTATATATAAATATTAGTGCATATTTCATTTTGCATTTGTAATTCCTTAATAAATTTTAGCATTAAATCTAATTGTTTTTAAATAAGTGCGTAGAAATAATTTTCATGTGCAAAATAATATAATTGTGCTAAACTATTAAATTACTTAGCCTTGCTACACTAAATTAATAATTCTTGAGTTATATTAAGTTTATTCCTTAAAAATAAATCCCTTAAATTTCGATAGCTAATTTTATTCCCGAATAAGGTTAAGTGTAAATAGAAACCTTAGTATTAAGATGCAATCGATAAATTTTAGACAAAAACGATACAAGTATCCTAAGTATACTTAGGACGTAAGGATTTCGATAATTGAATCTTAGCAAGATTAGGATATTATTAGGTGTTTAAATCACTTTTGGGGTAAACTTTGAATTTGATTAGAACTAAGGACTCAAGGAGATAATTGGTGAAAATGTGAAATGACTAAACTACCCTCCACTACCCCACAAAACTACCATGCAACCCAAAACCATTTTCGGACAACCTTATGAC
The DNA here is from genome assembly GCF_003713205.1 of Coffea eugenioides. Taxonomy (NCBI): domain Eukaryota; kingdom Viridiplantae; phylum Streptophyta; class Magnoliopsida; order Gentianales; family Rubiaceae; genus Coffea; species Coffea eugenioides. Next base: position 59,009 of record NW_020861491.1, read on the forward strand.
ACCATCACTCCATTTGGCCGAATGAAAAACATTCTCCACTTCAACACTTCACCTCTCTTCAAAAACCGCGACTCCATTCCACCACCACACCTCAGAACACAACAACATTTCTCTCCACTATCACAGCTTAGCATCATCACTCCACAACACTTCACCTCGTGATTAACGACCGCGAGAGGGAGCTGTCTTCTGCATCCGAGAATAAGGAAAAGAAAAAAGAGAAAACCGCGAGCTGCAATCTTTTCTGTTTCTGTCCGCAAGCCTGAGGGAAGAAAGGGAGAGGCCTTGCATGCGTTCCTTCTGCACCCTTTACCCTCAACCAACTGTAATCATCTTCATCGCAACACCATTCCAGCTGCAACCCGAAAACCAGGACCAAACAGCGTGCGCGAGCCGAGAGAAAAATTTCACGGCTTTCTTGTGCGTGAGCTGAGTTCCTAGCTGAGGTAAATTCGAAACTTAGATTAGCTATTTACTGATAGAATAAGCTGTATCAGAGCTTGCATGTTGATCTTAATCGTTCGGATGATGATTTAGGAGAGAAAAATCTGATGTGCGCTGAAAATGGAATTTTGTCGAGAGTGATTAAGAAATGTAGGTTTCAATTTATTTTATTTTGGTAATCTGAACCTGAAATTGCGATTAGCTAAGTAAAAACAAGAAGATTAAGACTTGCATGTCGAGTTTATGTGATCAGCCGATGATATTAAAAGCCAAGAAAAAAATCTATGTTGGCGGAAATGGAATTTACCGTGGGATGATTCAGAAACACAGCTTTAATCTTGTTAATAGGAGTAATCTGAACTTATAGCTATGATTAGCTTGTTAATAACCCAGTGTTCAAGCTTTGCATGCAACTAAACACCTCGGCTAAAGAAGAAAAAAAAAATGAAACAGAAAAATGTCGCATGCAACCTTATCCGAGACAGCTGAAACCATTTCTGGAAATTTTAGATGATTTGTGTTGTTGATCGAATCTGATTTCCGAACTAGATATTCTAATTAATTAGCTAAGTGTTTGCATGCCAAAATGGAGCACTTAACGCACTAATTTAGCCAAGGAAAACTTTAATATAAGATCAATGGCTGCTGGAAAATTTAGTTAACCAAGAGATTGAGCTGAAAATTTTAATTCGTTTCCGGAATTCATAGGTTGATTTTTGAATATTTTTTTCTTGGAGTATAATGGTTTTGAAATGCATGAAAAATGTGTATTTTAAGCTGTGTAAGTTGTTTAGCTACGAAACATTTGATATTTTGGAGGATTTAATCAAAAATGTTGAAGTGTAGACCTGGAAAATTTTCAAGAGTGATAGAGGTAGTAAAGGAATTTTCCAGATTTCTTTTGGCGAATTTTAGTTCTAAAAATGCTGTTTCGAGCTGTAAAATATCTTATGTTCATTGATTTCACTTCAAGCTATATTCAAAGGGTCTTGCATGTGCATTTTGGAGTGACAATTTGATTTTATTATGACTGTAATGTTGCGATGAAGTTATCGGTATTGGAATGGATAATTTTGGCCATTTGAATGATTTTATATAAGTGTTAAAGTTGATGAAATTAAACTGCTGGAATTGCTTGGAGGCCTTATGTTTATTTTGATTAAGTTGAGATGTGATATGAGCTTGCCAAAACCAAGAGCTAATGATTGACGAAGCCTTGGTCACTTGTTATACTTTTCTAGCAGTAATGAATCTGTTGAAATATAGGGCTAATGATTGAAGAAGCCCTAGTGATTTGCTATTTGAAATGTGATTTTACCATGTCGACAAATTGAGCCATAATGTGATTTCGAAATGGGATCGAAATTGTGAAAGTCGTTTCGACCCTGTGAACTCGAGCAATTTTGATCAAGCTAATCAAAAATATTTTTACGCTAGTATTAAACGATAAAATTCGGTATTTAGTATTTTGCCTAATTTTTGCCAACCCGACAATTTTCGTTTAGCTTAAACTAGCCTTAATAGTTCTAGAAAATAATTTTTCTAGCTTTTAAAACCCTAAGTCTTGTTTTACTTCCTTTTCTTTCTTTAAGATTTGTCCTTGGCTAGCTATTTATAGGAGAAGCTTCAAAATGTGAGTTTTTACTAACGTTAGCTAAAAGCGTAGAAAGCTTGTTCGACAAGAAACATTATTTCACGTGAATTAGTTCTAGTAACACTTTTACAAGAAAAGTAATATTAAGGAAACTTTACAAAGTATTTTACTAGTTTTAATACTACATGGTTTGTCGACTTGTTTCAAGAAAATAAATCAGTCATACATGCGAATAATTTCCCTACGTGACCCTAGAGCTGGTATAGCCAATTTATAGTTTTAAAATTTGGTATTTTGGGGTTTAGCAAGGACACGGATTTTGATTCCCAGCTTAACCTTTGAGCTTCACTCCTAGGTGAGTGTCCCTGCCTGTTTTATGACTATTTGGTTAAAGTGCTTTATCTACTCGTTTTGTGATAATTGCCAAAAATGATTGCTGATCCATCGAAGTGAGCAGTGTGTACTTTATCACACTAGCCTTTCGAGTGGTGACTTGCTTGAAGTGTTTTTCGTGAATATCTTGCTTGCGCTTGCTAAGTGCTAAATTACTAGGCAGGGGAATGTACCACACCTTAAGGGTGGGAGGGCCTCTTATCCTGACCTGGTAATCAAGTGTTGGACGTAAAGTCGTTGGGTGAACCCCTCGACTAGTCTATAAAAATCAAGTGTCGGACGTAAAGTCGTTGGGTGAATCCCTCGACTAGTCTATAAGTGTTGGACGTGACGTCGTTGGGTGAATCCCTCGACTAGTTTATCCAGGAGGTATACTCGAGTACTACCGCTCTCATCTATCTTGTCGTGCGGGCCCGGAGCTGGGGTATGTTCGGTGGCCGGAGTTAAGTAAAATAAGGAGTTCTACATGGACCGTAAGTAGTGAGAGTTGACGGAGGGTCTACTTCAGTTGAAATCAATACGTGTTCTTTGTTTTATTTGATTGCATGTTTGGGGCACCACTGAGCTTTAGCTCACCCCACGTTTATTTGTTTTCCTTGACAGGTCTTGAAGTTTGAGAAATCTGAGCTACTTATATTTCCTTATGAATGTATTTGAACTTTATTACTTCGTTTTGCGGTTTGTAATGTATTTGAATTAAACGATATAGTTTTGTTTTGGGGTTGCCACTTGAAGTTGGAAAAGTGTAAACCTTAATTCTGATATTTGGGTATCTTCAGATGCTGTTATCTCTGAAGTTAATGTTGTGTTAGCAATCGGTTTATTTTGGGAGATTCGTTATTGTAATAGTTTAGGTTATTCTTGGAAAGGTTTTAGGTTAGATTGCTTGCTTGAGTCCTGGCGAGAGCTAGGCAGACGGCCCGCCAACCCTCTGGTTCGCCTTAGGGAAAAGTGGGGTCGCCACAGGTGGTATCAGAGCTCCTATCGAGCTCGTGCTGGGAGAGGGTTCTCAGACTGTGGGAAATAGCCTACTTAGTGATTGAAGTAATTACTATTGTTAAGGGAATTAGATTTGTACGTCGAGTAGGAATCTCAAATATAGGTGAGTTACTCTTGGGACTGGCCAGCCTGAGCTGTGAATTATCCTATTGCTAGATTCCTGTACTCGAGTACCAGATATTTCATTCAATGGTATATTTGCAGATTGGGAAGAATTTAGTATATTGCATTATGATATGACTAGGAATCACGATTAAATTTGGAGAAGCAGAATCGAAAAGGCTAAGTCTAGTTTTTGGAAGTTAAAGGTGAAGAGCCAATAGTGAGACCTTGAAGATTAGTGCCAATTCTGTTTTTGAGATGAATAATTCTACTAGTCGCTAAATGGTAAATGGGATATATGCTATCTCTCACCCAAAATATAGGTTTAGACTTAGAATTATGTGAAATCGTAGTTTAGATAGGAACTATGCAGTTGTGAATAGCTCTAAACCTTGAGGAGAGTTTTTAAAACTGAGGTGAGATAAATTGATGAATTTGCCATGTGAGGTGAGTTATCGATGACATTGTGGTTCCTTAAGTTTTACTGGAGGATTATTTGGGACTAATGTCCAAAAGGATAAAGATAACTAGTTGTTAGGTTATTAGAAAAGCCAATGTATGAAATATTTGAGATCATTTAGAATACTTAAGAGCCATTGATGTACCTAAGTAATGATCATGTTATTCGATTTAATATTAGACGTGGTAGATCTACAATCCACTAAAGGTTAAGTTGAATCTAAACTAAGGGTTGAGCTATTAGCTATGTGGTTATAATAATTTGTGTATTGTTGTATTGTTTTCTTTCATGCTTATAAAGATTGAAGTTTGAGTTATGTATGAAAATATTGAATGTATTCGTGAATTGTTTGGCTCTTGAAGTTGTATGAAATTGGTGTGCAATGTGACTCATATTGTGTGTATGAAATTTGATGATTACACGTCTACCTTGTTATAATGTTGAAAAGAAAAAAAAAATTTCTTAAGAATTTAGAAATATCCTAGAATAGTGCAATATATATATATGAATCGAATAAAAATAAGATAGGAATATTGTGATTTGAGCAATTTGAATACATGATATAGTTGAATAAGTTACATGACTAATTAACTATCCTTTTTCTCAATTCTCATATTGATTTTACTTACAAAAAGAATAATAATATAATAAATATTTCTATTCTCGCCTAAATGCTTTACTTTCCAATAATAGGCATAATTTAGGCAATGGATCGCCAAGTAATAGGAAGGGGACGTGGGAGACCTACTAGGCAACACCCGGAAGCGGGTGGTGATAGGGAACCTGAGGTCAATCAAGACCAAGGGCAAGAGGGAGTGGCTAGAGATCAAGTGGCCACCGCAATTAATCGGATCACTGATGTCTTAGAGCGCTTGACTGAACACCAAGCCTCTGGACCAGTGCATCACCAAGGAGGCCCAGCCGATTCTGAGGATCGGGCATTAGAAAGATTTCTAAAGTTCGGACCTCCCAAATTTTATGGAGGACCCGAACCGGAGATAGCCGAAGGCTGGTGGGAGAGAGTCTCTGACATCTTCGCAGCCTTAAACTTCGCGGAAGAAAGACAAGTGACTTTCGCCGCATTCCAATTTGAGGGAGCTGCTCGCTCCTGGTGGAACTTAGTGAGGGTTAATTGGGATAGGAACCATACTCCGAGAACTTGGGCGAACTTCACAAGGGAGTTCAACGCCAAATTTCTTCCACCTCTCATCCAAGAGAAGAGAGAGGATGACTTCATTAAATGTAGGCAAGGGGCGATGAGTGTCGCCGAATATGAAGTCCAGTTCACCAAACTGTCCCGTTTTGCTCCTGAATTGATAGCTACGGAGCAAAGACGCGTAAGGAGATTTGTGCAGGGACTGAACGTGGAAATACAGGAAGGATTAGCTGCCGTGCGGATAGACACGTTTGCCGACGCTGTCGAGGGAGCCCAACGAGTGGAAGTAGCCAAAGCCCAAGTGAAATCTTTTCAAGCTAAGAAAAGATTTGCCTCTAGAAGTAGTCGGGAGCCGACTTATGGAAATGCTCCACCGGCCAAAGTAGGTCGAGGAACGAGTGGAGTGATTAGTTCTGGAGCACCGCGAGGCGCTCTAGCAAGAGGAGCTGGGAATAGAAATGCAGGGGGTAGAAATAATGGAGCTAGCGGGGGACCAAACGGAAGAGGTCAACCTAGGAACGCCTCGCAAGGAAGTCGTGCGATAACTTTCCAGGGAACTTGTGGGTATTGCAAGAAACCTGGACATACCGAGGCCGGTTGCTGGAGGAAGCAAGGAAAGTGCTTGAAGTGTGGAAGTAGCGAGCACCAAATTGCCGGTTGCCCGAAAATACAAGACGATGATTCCCTGAATGCTGGACCAGCCAACTCTAGAGGGAATAGGCCGAAAGTTCCTGACAGGATTTACGCTATAGATGACCAACCTGTACCTGATTCTTCGGAAGTCGTGGAAGGTACTCTTCCCATTTCTCATCAATTAGCTAGAGTGTTAATTGATCCTGGTGCAACTCATTCATTTGTGAACCCAACTTTTACGTCCGGAATTAATGTCAAACCTGTTAGATTACCCTTGACCTTGAAGTTAAAACACCAATGGGTAATAAGAATATAATCAGTAGCTTAACTTATAATAATTACGAATTCTGGATCGGAGGGCATATAATACTAGTGGATCTAATCAGATTGGACATAAAAGGTTATGATGTTATTATAGGAATGAATTTTATAGCCCATCACCATGCTAAGCTTGAGTGCAGAGCAAAAGTGTTGGAACTTTGGATTTCCGGAGAAGCAACTTGGGAGTTAGAAGAAGAAATGCAGAAAAAGTATCCCGATTTGTTTCTCTAGAAAATGTGAATTTTGAGGACAAAATTCATTGTAAGGAGGGGAGGATGTGAGAACCCTGAAAATGTATATATAAATATTAGTGCATATTTCATTTTGCATTTGTAATTCCTTAATAAATTTTAGCATTAAATCTAACTGTTTTTAAATAAGTGCGTAGAAATAATTTTCATGTGCAAAATAATATAATTGTGCTAAACTATTAAATTACTTAGCCTTGCTACACTAAATTAATAATTCTTGAGTTATATTAAGTTTATTCCTTAAAAATAAATCCCTTAAATTTTGATAGCTAATTTTATTCCCGAATAAGGTTAAGTGTAAATAGAAACCTTAGTATTAAGATGCAATCGATAAATTTTAGACAAAAACGATACAAGTATCCTAAGTATACTTAGGACGTAAGGATTTCGATAATTGAATCTTAGCAAGATTAGGATATTATTAGGTGTTTAAATCACTTTTGGGGTAAACTTTGAATTTGATTAGAACTAAGGACTCAAGGAGATAATTGGTGAAAATGTGAAATGACTAAACTACCCTCCACTACCCCACAAAACTACCATGCAACCCAAAACCATTTTCGGACAACCTTATGACACCATCACTCCATTTGGCCGAATGAAAAACATTCTCCACTTCAACACTTCACCTCTCTTCAAAAACCGCGACTCCATTCCACCACCACACCTCAGAACACAACAACATTTCTCTCCACTATCACAGCTTAGCATCATCACTCCACAACACTTCACCTCGTGATTAACGACCGCGAGAGGGAGCTGTCTTCTGCATCCGAGAATAAGGGAAAGAAAAAAGAGAAAACCGCGAGCTGCAATCTTTTCTGTTTCTGTCCGCAAGCCTGAGGGAAGAAAGGGAGAGGCCTTGCATGCGTTCCTTCTACACCCTTTACCTTCAACCAACTGCAATCATCTTCATCGCAACACCATTCCAGCTGCAACCCGAAAACCAGGACCAAACAGCGTGCGCGAGCCGAGAGAAAAATTTCACGGCTTTCTTGTGCGTGAGCTGAGTTCCTAGCTGAGGTAAATTCGAAACTTAGATTAGCTATTTACTGATAGAATAAGCTGTATCAGAGCTTGCATGTTGATCTTAATCGTTCGGATGATGATTTAGGAGAGAAAAATCTGATGTGCGCTGAAAATGGAATTTTGTCGAGAGTGATTAAGAAATGTAGGTTTCAATTTATTTTATTTTGGTAATCTGAACCTGAAATTGTGATTAGCTAAGTAAAAACAAGAAGATTAAGACTTGCATGTCGAGTTTATGTGATCAGCCGATGATATTAAAAGCCAAGAAAAAAATCTGTGTTGGCGGAAATGGAATTTGCCGTGGGATGATTCAGAAACGCAGCTTTAATCTTGTTAATAGGAGTAATCTGAACTTATAGCTATGATTAGCTAGTTAATAACCCAGTGTTCAAGCTTTGCATGGAACTAAACACGTCGGCTAAAGAAGAAAAAAAAATGAAACAGAAAAATGTCGCATGCAACCTCATCCGAGACAGCTGAAACCATTTCTGGAAATTTTAGATGATTTGTGTTGTTGATCGAATCTGATTTCCGAACTAGATATGCTAATTAATTAGCTAAGTGTTTGCATGCCAAAATGGAGCACTTAACGCACTAATTTAGCCAAGGAAAACTTTAATATAAGATCAATGGCTGCTGGAAAATTTAGTTAACCAAGAGATTGAGCTGAAAATTTTAATTCGTTTCCGGAATTCATAGGTTGATTTTTGAATATTTTTTTTCTTGGAGTATAATGGTTTTGAAATACATGAAAAATGTGTATTTTAAGCTGTGTAAGTTGTTTAGCTACGAAACATTTGATATTTTGGAGGATTTAATAAAAAATGTTGAAGTGTAGACCTGGAAAATTTTCAAGCGAGTTGATAGAGGTAGTAAAGGAATTTTCCAGATTTCTTTTGGCGAATTTTAGTTCTAAAAATGCTATTTCGAGCTGTAAAATATCTTATGTTCATTGATTTCACTTCAAGCTATATTTAGAGGGTCTTGCATGTGCATTTTGGAGTGACAATTTGATTTTATTATGACTGTAATGTTGGGATGAAGTTATCGGTATTGGAATGGATAATTTTGGCCATTAGAATGATTTTATATAAGTGTTAAAGTTGATGAAATTAAACTGCTGGAATTGCTTGGAGGCCTTATGTTTATTTTGATTAAGTTGAGATGTGATATGAGCTTGCCAAAACCAAGAGCTAATGATTGACGAAGCCTTGGTCACTTGTTATACTTTTCTAGCAGAAATGAATCTGTTGAAATCTAGGGCTAATGATTGAAGAAGCCCTAGTGATTTGCTATTTGAAAATGTGATTTTACCATGTCGACAAATTTGAGCCATAACGTGATTTCGAAAGGGAATCGAAATTGTGAAAGTCGTCTTGACCCGGTGAGCTCGAGCAATTTTGATCAAGCTAATCAAAAATATTTTTACGCTAGAATTAAACGATAAAATTCAGTATTTAGTATTTTGCCCTAAATTTTGCCAACCCGACAAGATTCCTTTAGCTTAAACTAGCCTTAATGGTTATGGAAAATAATTTTTCTAGCTTTTAAAACCCTAAGTCTTGTTTTACTTCCTTTTCTTTCTTTAAGATTTGTCCTTGGCTAGCTGTTATAGGAAAACTTACAAAATGCGAGTTTTTACTAACTTAGCTAAAAGCGTAGAAAGCTTGTTCGACAAGAAACATTATTTCACGTAAATTAGTTCTAGTAACACTTTTACAAGAAAAGTAATATTAAGGAAACTTTACAAAGTATTTTACTAGTTTTAATACTACATGGTTTGTCGACTTGTTTCAAGAAAATAAATCAGTCATACATGCGAATAATTTCCCTACGTGACCCTAGAGCTGGTATAGCCAATTTATAGTTTTAAAATTTGGTATTTTAGGGTTTAGCAAGGACGCGGATTTTGATTCCCAGCTTGACCTTTGAGCTTCACTCCTAGGTGAGTGTCCCTGCCTGTTTTATGACTATTTGGTTAAAGTTCTTTATCGACTTGTTATGTGATAATTGCCAAAAATGATTGATGATCCATCGAAGTGAGCAGTGTGTACTTTATCACACTAGCCTTTCGAGTGGTGACTTGCTTGAAGTGTTTTTCGTGAATATCTTGCTTGCGCTTGCTAAGTCGCCTCATACAGGATTGGGAAAGACAGCTTTAGGGCCGAACCAAAGATCTTCCCAGAATCTGACTCTGTCTCCCATACCGACCTTCAATCTGATGCCTTTTATGAAATCATCGAAGACCTTGGAAATGCCTTTCCACAAGCATACCCCGTAGCTACTTAGTACCTCGTTGCTGTCCCAGTCTCTGTTCCTGCTTTTAGGAGCAAGCTACCTTAACTATTCATATAAACTTATTACTCGGGGACTGGCACAGACTAAGGCCTTCGACTTCTCTTGTGCATGCAAAAAACTTTACATTGAAATACGCCTTTTTGCTTGCGGAAACTGGAGGGGCTTATGATACTACAATTGCCTTCGGCTGAATCGTATTCCCTAGCCTCCTGGCACTCCAACTTCCAACGACATGTAAGGGCACTTTGCTTAAATGCCTTAATCTTAATAGTCTTCCACTCCAAGGGAAAGAGAAAGAGATCAAGCTAGAGACCTAAGGAGAAAAAATATCGTAGCTACGATTCATGGTATCCCAGGCAGGTAAAACAAATATTTCATTAGAAGAGTAAGGGAAAAGCCCTCCCATGACTGGAACTGGCTCAAGGCAAGGGCAAATTGCTCTTACTTCCCAAAGGTCGAGTATCTTGAAACCCTAAATGCCCTCTGCTCTTTTTCTAAAATTCCTCCCTTGCTCGCTTCTACCAACTACGCTTGTTCTCTCTTTTTCACTTTCTGGCTAATGACCTGACTCTTCAGTCAAGCGCATCCGAGCAACGAAGGTTGAGCTCCAAAATTCAAACGAGAATGAGGGTGTGAGATCAAAGTGAGACATGGATCATGTGTTCTAATAGGTGACCAGGCCAAGGGACGCTGTCGGAATCGCCCGGTTAAGTTGGACAGCAGTGACTCCCAAAAGGGGACCGCTCCCACCTCTGGGAAACGATCGGCACGCAGACTAGCTATATGAGCAGGTCAAGGGTGATCCTCCACTCCAATCCGGGGAGAATCGAGAGGGACCTAAGCGGGGCCGATGAGTGATACAAACAAAGGGGTTACATAAGTAATTGGAGGGACCATCGATTCTTCGGACGTCAGCTGAGAGATCTAGGAGATTAGACAGTAGGGAACCGAAGCCAAGAGCTAAACATATGCATGGGTGTACCCTCCAACTCCTTCGTTGGCGTGAGGGAATTTTTGAATCATAGAGGGCGGATTACCAACGGAACCCCAAACGTGAGGTGATCAGTCCTACTCCCTCGAATGCCTTTGCAGTTAGCAGCAGAAAGAGATAATACCCTCTACAATGACGGTACGAAATCGATCGGAGACTAGGAAACGAATCAGTTCGTTTGACCGCGATTGCTAAACATCATTGGATAAAAGGGCAGCGAAGGCTACGCTACGGTCGGAGATTCATCCCAGGTTTCCTAAAGAGCAGGCGCGTAGGGTAAATAAATAGAAAAGAAGAAGCAGCGTGTGAATCCCATCTAGAGCTCCTTCCTACTAAAAGCATGATAATAGTTGCGGCTACTTGGCCTATTGGGAGCTTTCGGAAAGAACTTTGCAGTGAGGCAAGAGGAAGTCAAATTTAGATGTTGAAACCAATGCTTGAAAAAACCGATCCTTTCTTTCATTTATTGGATCATTCTACGCTGTCGGGAGGGGGCTTTATCCTACGAGACGTCACCTATAATAGAATAGCCCTGCCCTCGCCAAAGAAACTTCAGTGCTCGCCTTACGAGTGATAGAAATACCTTACGAGAAGAAAAGAAGTTGAAACATCCTCTTCTGGAACTCACACATCCGATTCTGGGCAATTCAGAAGTGACAAGATCCGAGTGAAAGAGACCTGGCTTGGCTAGCTTTCTTGCTACTATCTTATTATAAGACAAACTGCACTGACTTCCCCCACGGAGCGGTAAGGTTCTTATTTGAAAGAAGGTACCGCTTGGAACGACTAAGAGAAGAAAGAAAAGGCAGGGAAGGAGAGTCTTAGAAAGAAGCCCGGTTTGCCTTGCTTGCTTGACCGGACTGACTGGAATGACTAAACCTGTCAAGTTACGAACCCTATAGACCTAAAGGCGTCGACTCCACAGAGCTTGAATGAGCTAGTATAACCCGGGGAGCTAGAATGACTGGACTAACTGGAGCTCCATTTTATCACTCTTTTTTTATTCTAGAACGTTTGGATCCCTTCACTTCGAGAGGGTTCTTGCAATGTACAACCGCTTCAGGCTCCCGTTCGAGCTATGGCGTTTACCTCTGAACCCTTACCTGAGAGGTGTCATTATTTACTTTGAGATGAGACCCCGAGATTGTTGACTGATCCGGGATGACGTGTTTAGTCGTCCTGAGGATAAAGAATTTATCGAGTGGTCTGGTCCGGTACGGTATTGTCGTTGGTATTATGGTACCGCCCTTAACGACCAGGTTACCATTGAGGACTTCTTCAATGCCCCTCGACGCTGAAGATTCCCGACTAGGTTAGCCCTTTCGAACTGCTGCTGAATCCATTCCAATTCTTTAGGAGTGAATACAGGGTATGAAAGAGCTAGAGAAAAGACAAGATTGATTTCTCTTAGCTTAGATAGAGTTTCGGTTTACCAGCTGTTTTAGCCTTTCTTAGTAGTAGGACTAGGAGTAGAGTAGTAGGGGCTGTTAGTCAAGACTATGCCATCACTGTTCCACGAGCAGGGGATTCTGTCACATCCCTATAGCCAGAGTGATCAATCATGTAACTCGCATGTTATTGACCAATCACTAGATCGATCTACTACATGAATTATTTGATGTACGAATCGGACTATCAAAGAGAGGACCAAGGGCATTCATCCTTGTGCTTTTACCTAGCCTTTTTTTCTTCTCTTGCTGTGCTGTAGAGGGGGATCCATGCAATGGCATTTCATCAACAGATAGCACTTTTTATTATTTTTTTTATCACCTCTCTACAAGGGTAGTCATTCATTCGTCAACACATACCACCTCTCTCTCACATCTCTTTTGAAAGTTTGCATGTCCTCTCTGGTCACCTATCAGCTGGGCCTTGTAATGAAGGAATAATTGGATGTGGAAGGTAGAATTGAGCCAATGTGTGGAACAGCATTCCCAGTATGACTTGATGCTTCCTAGCTGACTGTACTAAATCCAATGATGTTGTCCAAGCAGCACTGCATTCAATCTTGCATAGGTAGGGTTTCTATCTGCTGAACGAGGAGCTTGACCCACCCTCTACCCGAAAGGAGGCTTTTTTGCATGTTAGCGCCTCTCTCTAGTGCCCATTGATCCAAATCCTAAGCTTGGGAAATCATCCCACTTCGTTGTCTTTCTCTTTCTTTGAAGCTAGAAAGATGCAGTGTTTCACCGTCTTACAAGATCTGTTGGGAACATGAAGAATTTTCGGCAATTTGAGCAAAAGATTGAGCATTGGATCAAGAGAGTGCATTAGCCTATCAAGGCTAAGCCGAAGCGTATCAATCCCAAGGTCGGCCTACAGATATCACTTTTAGGTCTCCTTCTTTCCAGCGGAGGAATCGGGATAGCTCGCAGAGAAGAGAAGAGGGTATTATTCTAAAATACATTTCTTCTTGTTCGTTCTTCTAGCGTTTCAAAAGGTCTGCGTGAAAGAGTCATTACCAAATGTGGTGAAAGGAAAGGGCTGTGCCCTTCTTCTTCAGGTATGACTTTACCAGCAAGACAGATTCTCGCCTATTTTCCTCTGTTGTTTTCGCCCCTCTTTGTAAGACCAACTAGCGCACTCGCATCTCTCTCTTGTGAGGCGTGAACCTTTCCTATAGATGAGTTAAGATAGAAAGATATACGTTAATGTGTCTTTTCTTTAGCGGGTCTGTGTGAAGCCCTAGTGAATCGCATAGGAAGGATATATCTTTTCTTGCCATGAAGGAGAAGCGCATCTCTCTTAGCTGAGGTCGGTCGGCTGGGATCATTGAATGTTATCGTAGAGTAAGGACTCGACCGCTTATAAGATAAGAGGGTCGCTAGTCAAATCGATTAGAAGTTCAGAGGAATCCCACCTTAGAGAAGACGCCTCTTGCGCTCTAATCGCATTTGAGCTGGGAGGCCCACTCATCGAGAAAGGGATAGAAAGTTACGCCTCTATTCTCTTCTTCTGCAAGCTGATCTTCAAGGCCAGACGGAAAAGAGTGTACATGTAGGTAGCTGGGCTTTTTTTTCAATGCATCCATAGAACGCATCCGTTGATGCGATCCCTCGACCAACGGCCGAGACAATGATTAAATGGGTGCCTCTCTTGGTACCAGATGCTTGTTACAGAGATGCAGAATCAAAAGCAACTGCCGTGACGAGACAATTCGAATTGGAGTGTAGATATTGATGGAAAGTCCAAGATCCAGTAGTCGGTTGGATTTGGAGATGGAGGGAATGTTGCACCATAAACTGAAAGGATATCAGGGGTCCACTACCTCCTCTAATAGCCAAAGCAATCCATAGATGTGACAAACTAGATAGAGCGAACAACCAGTTCATCAGTCGGGTTGTCGGTGGAAGGCACACGCTTGATCGGATCCCACACTCCGGTCAGCGGGCAACTCAAGTAATCTCACGGGCCATCCACCCGTAGGCGGGTCGTCGGGAACAGATAAGTCAGGTCACATAGAAGCAAGCCTTGGGGCAACTGAGGATAAAGATCGAGGAGCTTCGTTGGGAAGGGAAGGTTGAAGGAAGGAGTTGTCTCCCGTCCCGGTTGTCCGGTTCACTTAGTTGTCCGAGGCGGGTCTCTGCTATTAACGTTAGGGGTAGAGGCCCATGCCAGTAGCACCAATGGTTGGTTGCTATGAAGTAACTCGCCCCAGCCTTTTCTTATTAGTTGTAGGCGTCTTATCGTTATCCGTCGGTCTCCCCGAGAGACCCCTTATCAATCTAGTTTAACTTCTTTAATTTCAATGATAGGAACTTCGGTTCGCATCTCCCATTTTGTTTTAGTTTTGGTTGGGCCTTACTATAATTAAGTGGCCCGTAATTGAACGAGACAATGGGAATTCGTATCGGTATTAGTGCCCCCACAGGTTGATTTAGACTCCTCCCCTCAAAAATAGGCTAGATCAAAGCCAACAACATCAATAACACAGGCACATCAAGTGAAGGAACTGAGACGAAAAGGGGCAATTCCGGAAATGAAGGAATAGGTCGGACAGGGCAATAAATAGTAAGAGCGCGCTACGAAAAGAAGAACTCAGCAGCATACAGCACGAAGAGAACAGAATTGTAGTAATATTCAATTCCGTAAATTCCTTAGGCAGAGGGTGCGGTAAACCATTCTTCGAATGGTGGTTTTGATTCCAGTGCACAGGTCTGTAAAAAATGAAACAACTAAGAAAGCTGACATTGAACGAAAAGCCGCGGTACAGTACATACCGTTCACGTAATGAGATAGACTGATGACTAAAAGTACGTATTCTAAATTCAATAAATTGAGTCTTTTTCTTCGTTAAGAAAGAAGGGGGGTAGAAGAGCTTCATAAATGAGTCTTGTGCGGGGCAATAAGCGAGGCCCTGTTTTTCTCTACGGAAGGAGATAGAAAAAAGAGCTTTGTCAAAAGGAAGGCTTACCGATATATATAGGCTTACGAGGAAGAGTTCCATATTTCATCACTATAAAGTAATTGACAAAATAATCATCAGTCTATTATTGTATCTGAACTTCAAGTGAGAGATAGGATTTTTTTTGATGAGAAAGCACTGCAAAGCAAGGGCGGTGGTTGGGTTTAGTATATATAGGTTCTTCACTTGCATAAAAAGACCAATTGGTTTGGTTCGTGGGTTTGAAATAAATAGGAGGGCAGCGTAGGTGGGGAGGGGGCCAAAGCCCAAGAGGCGGTTGAAAGCCACCAAGCAGGAGAAGGTTGCGCGGTAGTGATGCATCCGCATTATAGTGCAACGCGGAAGAAGGGTTGGGAGA